>NW_016809173.1:1195097-1240111 GCF_001698545.2 Rhinopithecus bieti | reverse complement strand
GTCCTTTGTAGGGACATGGATGCAGCTGGAAACCATCATTCTTAGCAAACTATCACAAGAACAGAAAACCAAACACCGCATGTTCTCACTCATAGGTGGGAACTGAACAATGAGATCACTTGGACTCGGGAAGGGGAACATCACAAACTGGGGCATATCATGGGCTGGCGAGGGGGGAGGGATTGCCTTGGGAATTATACCTGATATAAATGATGAATTAATGGGTGCTGATGAGTTGATGGGTGCAGCACACCAACATGGCATAAGTATACATATGTAACCTGCACGTTATGCACATGTACCCTAGAACTTAAAGTATAATAAAAAAAAAAAAAAAAAAAAAAAAAAAAAAAAAAAAAAAAGCTCATAGGAAATGAAGAAACGGATGAAGAAGCCTAAACCTTTCTAAGAAGACAAATAAGGAGATTCTTTGAGGAAGGTTTTGTTTCGTTTTGTTTTGTTTTAAAGATCTGAAATACTTAAGGATATGTAAAGGCTCCTAACAAGGATTTATTAGAGAGGTACAGGTGGCAGATAGAGGATATCACAGGAATTATTTATAGTGTATATTCTTGCTCTGGTGTGAATGTTTGTTGCCCACAAATTCATACGTGGAAATGTTAACCCCAAGGTGATCGTATTTAAAAGGGGCCTTTTCAGACGATTATGTTGCAAGAGTGAACCCTCTTGAATGAGATTAGTGCCCTTATGAAAGAGACCCCAGTGAGACCTCTTCTCAGCCCTTCCACCTGGTGAGGAACACAGCTCCAAAGTGCCATCTGTGAGCCAGAATGCAGGTTCTCACAAGACACCAAGTCTGTTGGTGCCCTGATCTGGAATTCCTCAGTCTCCAGAATGATGAGAAAGAAATTTCCATTGTTTATAAGTCACCCAGTCTATGGTATTTTGTTATGGCAGCCCGAATGGACTAAAATGGTTCTGAGAAAAGTTGGAGGAGCAATGATGTGAGTATGTTTGGAGGGATGTGCTAGGAGAGCAGAACCTTTCTTTTCAAGTCACTGTGTGTGAATGTTCTTAAGATATTCTTTTTGGCTTTCAACTTGCACATTGTTGGTGTATAGAAATGCTACTGATTTTTGTACACTGATTTTGTATCCTGAAACTTAAGTCATTTATTAGTTCCAGGAGTGTTTTGGCTGCCAGCATCTTTACAGGTTTCTAGGTATAGAATCATATAGTAGGTTAAGATAGATAGTTTGACTTTGACTTTTCTTATTTGAATGCCTTTCATTTCTTTCTTTTACCTGATTGCTCTGGCTAAGACTTGCAGATGTTCTGTTTTATGATGGGAAGCCAAGAGAGTTTATATGACCGTGTGTATTTTCTCTGTGAGGCAGCATGAGAGATCATTTGCTGAGAGAGATCATTTGCTGAGATTAAAGTGAGAGGTAGGAAAAGTTGAGATTTGATGGCACTAAGGATGGTGGGAAAAATGATACCTAAGGAGATGTAGTCAGATTTAAAGACAGTGTTGAGTGCTCAGGTGAGTTGGTGACCACAAATTAAGAGTGACTTCATTCTAACCCACTGTCTGTTTCGTGGTTTCCTTCAGCAGTATTGAGGGCAGGCAAGCAAGAGATGCCTGTTTGAATTCATATGGTTTTGGATTTTTACTAGATATGTTTTGGAAAAGAATAAAAGGTCAAGAAAGTTGAGGGTATTGAAAATGATGAAACACAAACAGGATAAGGAATAGAAAACAGGAGTAGGCAGAATGACAGGAAGAAAGAGAAAGTGCTAATGTGATTCAAGGGGAAAGGTAGCTAAGGAAAGAGAAATATAGAAAACTTCAAAGAAATGCTAGAATCCATAATTTTGCAGATGATAGCCAGATTCATGGTAGACTTACGGGAATGAGAGGCACAACACCTCTCATTGTGCCTGTCAAGAAACCAAGTGGTCATGGTGTTGTGCCTTAAAGTCTCTGAGGATAATATCAGAATTGGCATGAAAGGAGGAGAGCTGGAGAGAACCTAACTGGAAACTTTTTGGTAAAAGAGGGGAAAAGCCCAGGGCATGAGTAGAAGACAGCAGTAATGAGGGCTATAGCATGTTATAGTAAACAACAACAAAAAAAGACTTGGAGTAACAGGAATTTTAATAAAAGGTAGGAGTGTTAATAGTCTAGAAGAGGAAACAAGGAACATGGATGATTCTGAATCTCTGGTGAACCCCAAGGTGCAGGGATGTGTGGGACCAATGGCCTCTCCTCAATGGCACTATAGGAACAATACTTCATAGAGAGCTAGGTTCCAGTGCAAATAAGGATGTGGAGTGTTCCTCTTTTCTCCCCCTCTATATGCTGTCTCTGGAACATCACCTACATTTCCATGGTTTCTATTATAATGTAAATGATGATTTTATCAGTCCCTCCTCTCTCACTGGTCAAAGGTTCAATCCACGTGCTACTGAATCCCCCCACTTCGAGTGGTACGTATGTGGTCACCGAGTGAGTTCTGAGGGATCAGCAGGGCAGTGCCAATGTGGGAGTTGAGAGACATGCAAGGTTTAAAGTTGTGACTGGTGTTTTTGACATGAAGTTCTTGCCCATGCCTATGTCCTGAATCGGTGTACCTACCTAGGTTTCTCTAGGGGATCTTTTATGGTGATTAGGCTCTAAACATTTAAGTCTCTAATCCATCTTCGCAATTAATTTGTGCGTATGTAAGGAGTATAAGGAAAGGATCCAGCTTTCAGCTTTCCTACTTATGGGCTACCCGAATGTGTCCCAGCACCCATTGATTAAATAGTGGATCCTTCCCCCATGTCTCGTGTTTCTCTCAGGTTTGTCAAAGATCAGATTGGCCTGTTAGATGTGTGGTATTATTTCTGAGGAGCTCTGTTCTGTCCAGTGGTCAGTATCTCTGTTTTCGGTACCAGTACCATGCTGTTTGGTTACTGTAGCCTTGTAGTATAGTTGAAGTCAGTAGTGTGAGCCTCCAAGTTTGTTCTTAGGACTTAGGATTGTCTTGGCAATTGCGGCTCTTTTTGCGTTCCATAGTGAAACTTTAAAAGCGCATTTTTCCAATTCTGTGAAGGAAACTCATTGGTAGTTTAAGTGGGGATGGCATTTGAAGTCTATAAATAACCCTTGGGCAGTTATGGCCATTCAGCCAATATTGCATTCTTCCTATCCATGAGCATGGTATGTTCTTCCATTTGTTTGTGTCCTTCTTGATTTCACTGCGGAGCAATGGTTTGTAGTTCTCCTTGAAGAGGTCGCTGTTTACATTCCCTTGGAAGTTGGATTCCTAGGTATTTTATTCTCTTTGAGCAATTGTGAATGGAAGTGTCATCATGATTTGGCTCTCTGGTTTGTCTGTTACTGCGTGTGTAAGAATTCTTGTGATGTTTTGCACATTAATTTTTGTATCTGAGACTTTGCTGAAGTTGCTTATCAGTCTTAAGGAGATTCTTGGCTGAGACAATGGGGTTTTCTACATGATACAATCATGTCATCTGCAAACAGGGGACAATTTGATTCTGTCTTTCCTAACTGGATACCTGTATTTCTTTTCTCTTGCCTGATTGCCCTAGCCAGAACCTCCAACACTATGTTGAATAGGGAGTGGTGAGACGAGGGCAGCCCTGTCGTTGTGTCAGTTTTCAAAGGGAATTTTCAGTTTTTGCCCATTCGGGGCGTATGATATTGGCTGTGGGTTGTCATAAATAGCTGCTTGAATTATTTTGAGGTACGTTCGCATCAATACCGAATTTATTGAGCGTTGTAAGCATGAAGGGGGCTGTTGAATTTTTGTCAAAAGCCTTTTCTGCATCTATTGAGATAATCATGTGGTTCTTGACTGTGGTTCTGTTTATATGCTGGATTAGATTTATTGATTGCGACATGGGTTGACACCAGCCTTGCATCCCAGGGATGAAGGCCCACGTTGATCGATGGCTGGATAAGACTTTTTCGATGTTGCTGAATCGGTTTGCCCGTATTTTATTGAGGGATTTTTTGCAATCGAATGTTCATCAGGATATGTCGTAAACATTCTCTTTTTTGTCGTGTCTCTGCCCAGGGCTATGGTATCAGGATGATGGTTGGCCTCATAAAATGAGTTAGGGAGGATTCCCTCTTTTTCTATTGGATTGGAATCTAGTTCAGAAGGAAGGAATGGTACCAGCTCCTCCTTGTACCTCTGGTAGAATTGAGCATAGGTGGGAACTGAACAATGACATCACTTGGACTTGGGAAGGGGAACATCACACATCGGGGCCTATCTTGGGGAAGGGGGAGGGGGGAGGGATTGCATTGGGAGTTATACCTGATATAAATGACGAATTGATGGGTGCTGACGAGTTGATGGGTGCAGCACACCAACATGGCACAAGTATACATATGTAACAAACCTGCACGTTATGCACATGTACCCTAGAACTTAAAGTATAAAAAAAAAAAAAAAAAAAAAAGTTGTGACTGCATGAAGTTGGTCAGAACCTGCCAAGAGCTGGTTAATATTGTGGCAGCTGAAACAAGAGCAGGGTGAGTCTGAGATCATCTGAAATGATGCAGAAGAGGGTCTAACGTGTTGGGTAACCTCTACTTATCCCACAGAGATTGGATCAAACATCACTTTCTCCAGAAGTCATCCCTGATGCTAAAACAGAATGAGATCCTTCCAGTATACACTCATGGTCTTCTACACTTTCCTGTAGTAAAAGTCATCAGATTTTGCTGTTGTAACTTGTAGCATAGGTGATTTGTCTTTCCCATGAAATGTGTCAATTCTGAGGGCAGGTTTATGGTCATCTATCACCATGGGGTTGTCCTACCTTTGCCCTACAGTGCTTCACACAGCTCTGCCTGATATCACGTAGGTTCTCAATAAATACGTGTAGCATGAATGAATGCAATTTTCAATTAGTAAAACATGCAATCATGTGTTTTTCTTCCAGAGCAAGCCTCTTTAGCAGAGGTACTTTCAGAATATAAACTGATTACTAAAGGTTAGTTTGCCTTGTTAAGGCTTTCACGGGCTGTCAGGCTGTAACCTGGAATAATGACTCGGGTGGAACATGCATTCTGATCAGGGAGACTCTGCATTCCCTTAGGTTCACTTGTTTTGCAAATTAGATTTGTCAGGTTGGAAGTTCAAATGAAAGCTCTTTTTTTTTACTGCTGCTCTTTGGCACATTCTAATGAGAGCCATAGCTCCTGAGGTGTTGCTTCAGCATTCACATCTAATAGGATAGAAATTGAAAGCCAAAAGGAAACCTTGGGGCTCCAGATCAGCAGGTCCATCAGGCAGCACGCTTAGCTCTGTTCTTAAGGTGTGCCTTCAATGAGAAAGGTTCTGACTAGTGCATTGTGCACAGTGAGAAAAGCTTGGGTAAAGGAGATGTCACAAGGGGAAGCAGCATCAGCATTCATTCTGAACCCTTTCTGTGCCATCTTCAGTCAACTTTTGTCATAGGGAAGTTATGCTCCCTACTAACGAAATTACCACCTGGGGACCCCATTGTTGAGTGATGTCCTTGATGCCAACTCACATTCCAGCTAATTCCAACCTTATTACATATTCAGTATTTTTCTTGGAACCAATTAAGCTAATGGGAGAAACAAAATAGAACTCTCTTTCCCAAGAAATCATTCAACCAGAATTTTTAAGACAAGGAAAGAGCTGGAAACTGGGTATACTATCAAGAGCCCTAAAATATGCATAGAGTGATTCACCTTATCCTGGAGAGGACTGATGTACGAAGAAGTCACTTATTTAGATTGGTAGCCTTCATTTGCCTACCACGAGTATTGATTTCTTTTTATTATTTAAATATTTTGAACCCTAAACCAATAAAAATTTTTTTTTTTAATTCAAAGTAACAAAAGTTACGAATACTAACATGACAGAAAACTGGAAGATTGCAAAGTGGGAGTCGCTTACTGCTTTATGGATGAAAAGAGAAGAAACAGAAGTAATCGTAGAAAGTGTAGACTACTGGACTTGAAATAAAGAGAGTTTTGTAAACAAATGCTAAGTTATTAAGTGAGAAAAGCTTTTTACTGGACCAACAGGACTGTGAAGTCTAACTACAAAATACTGAACAGACATGTCTTCCCACTCACGGCCATTTAACAGATGCTCAATAAATATTATTGACCAGCATATCGCCCTGATGTCTTGTTTATGAAAAATAGCCTGTAAAGGAAATTCTCAGGTAATAAATTTCAGTTGTTAACTAGTCTTTTATGTTGAATAGTCTTTCTAAGATCTTAATCAAGACAGCATTGATAGTGAGATTCCTGTTCAAGATGTTCTCCCTGACTATAAATAAGACTGTTAAAAGATAATAAGTACCCATTTTAAAATTGGTTGTCACACTCAAAATCTCACCCTTGAGAGTTTTAAGGGAAAAATCCCTTTTATTCTTCACATGAAAAAAATAATGTATTTTTAAAACCTAGGATACTTATTACACAGTAAAGGTTTGGGATTCAGAGGCAGGTCATTGGCTTAGAGCCTCAGAACTGAGTGTAAAGGAGAACTCTGGCATTCTCCACCTTTGAAGATTTGAGGAGTTTTCATCACCATGTTGAGCTACAGTTTTCTTCTCTATGCAAGAGATACAATGCTAAATTCATTGCAAATATGTTATCCCATGTAAAGTACCTATTCTGGACTCTGTTTAGCACATAGTTAGTATTTAATAATAATAATGTTTAACTGTTAATGGTTATGATTGGTGATTATCATTTCTTGATGGGAACAAAGGTGCCAAAATATTCTCTCCTCTGTCATTAACTCTATGTGGCATTTGCTAATTACAATGCTCTCATTTCCTTTGCACTAAGCAGGTGGCAGGCATGCTTCTGTGTGTTTCATGCACATGATCTAATGTGCTCTTCACAGTACCCTTGTGATTTTACCACTCTGCACATTGCTTTGTGGATGAGAGAGCTGAGGCATAGAGAGGTAGTGAAACTTGCTCAAGGTCACAGGGCAAGTGCATAGCAGAACTTAGTCTGAATCCAGTGAATTATTTGCGTAGGATCTCATATTTGCTTTTTCTGAAGTGTTTTTTTTTTTTTTTTTAAACTTCAGTGTGTGTGAGAACCACTTGAAAAACTTAATTCAAATGTGGATTCCTGGGCTGTTACCCTGGAAATCCTGTTTTGGTAGGTCTAGGTCTGGGGTCTGATGCATTTTTAACAAGTTTCCTTGGTAGTTTTTGAAATAGAGGTCATATAAAAGCTGAGTTAGAGTATGAAAATACTTATGTCTAATTATCTGCTCATTCACTTAATTCATGTAGTATTATGGAGGTTCTACTAAGAGGCATACAGATGAGGTGCAAAAGAATACCCTTAGTTTTTATATTCTGTCTTGGTGTCTTTGGGCCTGTAATCTCCACAGAGAGAGAAAAAAGTTACGTTAAGCCAGCAATATTCCATTAGGACCCAGAGCACCATAGTAATACTAGTTTTAGCCACCTGATTCATATGTCTTTTTATTCCACATCTGAAGGATTTCTTAAAAACATGAAGACAACCAGAAGCCATGTTAAGAAGAACTTTACAGACTGGATTCTGATGACTCACATCCAATTTTTTCTTCTTAAAATTCCATTCAGAGAATAGTTTGTTACATTGAGAATAATTTAACTGAGACCACTCATTCAGGTCTGGTTCAGAGAATGGTCTGCTGTGTTCGGATCTTGATCTCCCTCCTTGCATTGTTCAAAGGTTGCAATTTCACTGTTCTTGTTTTACATCTGCCTGTGCAAGGATACTGTGTTTGCTAGGGATTGCCTTTAAATAACGATGACCAGGATTCCTTGGATTCTCGGGATCCTGCTACCAAATGTTGCTTTAGGAGTGGCCTCTTTTCCTCTCCCTGCCTCTGCTTCTGAGCTGAGTACCTAAAGTATTGTACTGGGTAACCTACCTACTCTACTCTTCTTCTGACTTGAAGGGTAAGGTCCACCTCATTCTAAGATTTCGTGGACATCTTGCTACTCCTTGGGTTATCTAATAAACACCCTCATGCCTGAAGACGGAGCTTAAAGCTCAACAGGTAGGATATATCATTACTATAAAAGCTAACATTTTTAAAAACATGTTTTTTCTATTAGCAGGGAAAAATATAACTGCAAACATATAGATTTAAAATAACTTGCCATTTCAGGAAAACTTTGTATCTGTTGCAAAAGGGGCATTAAATTGCCCTAAATTTTACTTTCTATTTTTCTGCGGTAGAGAACTGTCATTGAGATTCATTGGTCTCTGAATGAATTCATACATTTATTTATTTTACATTTCCCCACTGTGCCCTCTAGAATGGTCTGCATACCAAAGACATTCACAAATTTTATTGACCTACTGACTGACTTTTTAAAACATGACACAGGTTGACAGATGTTTTACCAGCCATCTAAGGATGGCATACCACTGCTAGAAATTATTAACTTGCAGAAATCAATAGTTGGAATGTGCCATAAGCACTTACTTTCAAGCACAGGTTTTATAGAAAGGCATTTCATCAATTTACTTCAGATGGAAGAACAATTTACTTTTCATTATTTTGTAAACGTGAACTCTACAGTTTTTATTGCCATATATTTATCACTTCAAAACACAATCTGTGTACTGCTGACACAAAATTAGCCACATGCCCCAGCACTTAGTGCTCTAAAGCACAAAAAAAAATTGAGACAGACTGGTTAGACCTTTTGATCTTTTCTTCAAAATTCTTCATTGTGAAGAATGAGAGCAATATTGGAAGAATGAAGACAGGTGAATTCTCCTTAATTTTTCTTAAGGAATAACAAGTTTGCCATAAACTGTAGTCTTGGAAAATAAGTTACTCTAGATAATATTTTTAAATTAAAGATGAAAGAAATGAATAGTGAGCAGCTAGCAATGGAGGCAATAATTCCTAGGGCCGGTATGTGTTTACTAAGAAAAAACATGAAAGGAATCAACTTTCCTTCTCTGATGGAGTTATTAGATCATTAGATCAGAGGAATGCACCAAACCATGTATTTGGGCAAAAGCAAGGCATTGACCAAATATTTCAAGATAGCTTCGGGTTAAGATGGTAGCTGATTAGCTAAATGTTAGTGATATTAGGTGAGTGAGTAAAAAACAATACCTGGAGATAATTAGTACATGAGTGTCGTTGGGCAATTTCCATAAAGGTATACCTTCTGTCCTTAATCTTGTCTTGTCTTGTCTTGTCTTACCTCATCTCATCTTATTTATTTATTTATTTATTGAGATGGTGTCTCAATCTGTCACCTAGACTGGAGTGCAGTGGCACGATCTTGGCTCACTGCAACCTCTGCTTCCTGGGTTCAAGCAATTCTCCTGCCTCAGCCTCCTGAGTAGCTGGGATTGCAGGTGCCCACCACCACGTCTGGCTAATTTTTTGTATTTTTAGTAGAGACGGGATTTCATTAAGTTGGCCAGGCAGGTCTTAACCTCCTGATCTTGTGATCCCAAAGTTCTGGGGTTACAGGCCTCCCAAAGTGTTGGGATTACAGAAGTGAGCCACCGCACCTGGTCATTTTGTTTATTTTCTAATGACTGACAAAGGCAACATGGTATAATATAGTTGCCACAATTAGAGTGCTGGTCTCAGACTATCTGGGCTCAAATCCTGCTCCCACCACTTATTAGAGTATGACTTTGGGCAAGGTACTGAATCTGTCTCAGTTTCCTCATCTTTAAAATGGCTATAGTAAATAAATGTATCTACCTAATACAATTAGTGGGATAAATCAGGTAAAGCAGTTAACAAAGCACTAGTGTGTGGTAAATGCTCAAAAATGTAGCTATAATTGCTAACTACTTGGATATGGGTATAAAATTCCAAGTCATAAAACTTGTGAATAGAATAAGATAGAAGAAAAAGAATAGCTATTAAATGACCAGTGGAGCATGGCCACACTTGCACCCCTTTCCTTCTCTTTAAACCCCAGCATCTGTGCTGTTCTAAGATAGGACAATATCTGACAGTGAAATATCATCAAGAATGCATTTAGGGCCCTGAATACATATCCCAACACTCAAATGATCAACTACTGTATACAGGATATATAAAAATGATATATGAGAAAGAGTTTTAATTGCCGGAAAGCAATATGAGTTAAAAGTGTGATGTAGACACAAACAGGCACGTAATACAACCCTAGGCTGCATTAACAAAAATGTTTGGCTACCTAAGGTGGAAAATCAAAATATTTACTAGTTATATTAATCTTGAACTGTTTTGTTTCATGCTGAACACCACAATTTAAGTGACAGAATCTGAAGTGTGCCCAAAGAATAGTAGCTCAAATGGCAAAATAAACTCAAAAAATATATCACAAAAGGAATATTAGAAATTGTAAGATGTTGAAGTTGGGGAAAAGGAGACATTGGAAACAAATTAACTTGAGGGCTTAGATTGGCTTTTTAAAAATGTTAATTTATGCTATGACATTAAAAAAAAAACACAATACATACACTTCAGGGTTAAGTATCTCCTTAGTAGCACATCATTGAACCTCTACACAAAAATGTGCATTACCTGTATGATGCCATCATATTATCGCTTTTCTCAGTCTCCACAAAATCCACTTGGGCTTCTTTTCATTAATGCAGCCAAATAACTTAAAAGTGTATGTTATTACTGATTTTCTTGGCCAGATATTTCTCCATCCCTCCTCTCTTACCCCCGACTCATATACATCATAACGACTTTTTATTATAGTTCATCTCAAATTAAGGAAAACATAGAGTAGCCCTTGTTGAGGTAATGAGTTACCTGTTAACTATGTTCAAGTTCAGACTAAATGACTACTTTGACATTGCAGAGGAGATTTAAAATTCAAGGTTAACCTGGGTTACTGGATCAAATCACCTGTTCCTTCTGATCATTTCATTCTAAAGTGTGCATGAATTATGGTCCGAGTATCTCTTCTATTGCCTATTCTAACCCTGATATTTCAAACCTTATGCTGGGGATGGTTTGAAGGTATAGAGGGAAGAAATGCACATTTTTTGGCTAAATGTTATTCTGATTTTAAATGAGCAGAATTTGTTTCATAAGTGGCCAGCTTTTCAAATTCTTAGAGCAAATTTTGCAAATCATGAATTTTCTTTCCTGACTGAGGGGTCTAACAATAATTGTGTTAATGTGTAATACTTTACATTAATTTGACACATTAACTTTTATACCTATATTTTCACATACATTATCTTATTCAAAAATTCTCCCAGCTGACTTCTTAGGCAGATAATGAAACTGAGACTAGTGAGGTTAAATGATTGCCTGACATTTCATGGCTGGCAAGGGGCAGAATAAGGACTAAACCCTCATTCTTCTCACCCTGACTTTAATTTTTTTTTTTTTTTTTTTTTTGCGTTAATAGTTTTAGATGTCAGCAATTTTATCAGTGAGAAGTTACTTTTCCCTTTGGTTGGAGAAAATTGCCTTTCCCTTTCACAGTGTCCTTTTGCTTTATTGTGAAGTATATTTCCAGAACAATGCCAGCTTTGAAATGTCATGTACTTCAGATTCAGAAATTGTTCTGTATTTGAAATGACATGATGATGTTTGCCTGAGGCAGTGGATGTCACTGCTTGGGCTCTGGAGGTTGTGAGTTTAGCCAGACCAGGTAGGCTGTGTACACAATCCAGTCAGACATGTAAGGGATGCCAGGCTCTCTACGGATGAGGTCTTGATAGCTTATATCTAAGCAACATTCCAAAAAGGCCCAGCATGAGTGAGTTCAAAAGGGTCAACAGTGGACATGGGGATTGCAATGACGTATTGTATCTGGTATATCTGATGCCAACTCTGAGATCTAACCACAGGGACCATGATTCAGAGGCGTATCTTGTACTATTGTGTTGCACATTGCCTGTTAAAGGCAGTGCAGGTGGGATGGGAACTGAAGAGAAAAGGCCAGAGAGAGGAACCAGTGTTAAAACTTACCAAAATTGAGCCTCTTAGCTCAGAAATGAATCCCTAAGAATGTGAAGAGGTTTGATGTGACAAGTGAGAGCTATGTGACATCTGTAGTAGGCTTGAGAGAATGCAGGGTCAGGGTGTTAGATGAGCCATTAGAGGTGCAAAATAACATCAATTGATAAATTAGATTTTAGGTATTATAGATGTTGCTAGATTTTACATAGTTTAAAAAAATTACTACTTATGAAATAATTAAATATTTGGCCTTTAAAAAATCCAAGTTAAAGTTTAAATAGGAAGGAGGTGGAACAAGACGGTGAAATAGAGGCTTCACCAATCATCTCCCCTGCTGGGACACCAATTTAACAACTATCTGCACACACAAAAAAGCACCTTCGTAAGAACCCAAAATCAGGTGAACACTCACAGTACCTGGTTTTGACTGCATATCACTGAAAGAGGCACTGAATAGAGAGGAAAGATAGTCTTCAATCACTGCCACTGCCACTGCCACTACTCTTCTGCCCCACAAGTGGAAGTGTATGATGTGGAGAGTGTTTCTGTGTTCTGGGGAGAGGGAGAGCACAGTAATTGTGAGGCATTGAACTCAGTGTTACCCTGTTTTAATGGAAAGCAAAACTAGACCAAAGCCATTTGACATCCACCCAAAGAAGGATCATTTAAACCAGCCCTAGCCAGAGAGAAATTGCTAATTCCAGTGGTCAGAAGTTGAGTTCCCACAAGCCTCACCACTGTTGGCTAAAGTGCTATGGGATGATAAATAGAATTGAAAGGCAGTCTAGGCCACAAGGACTGCAACTCCTAGGTGAGTCCTGGTGCTGAGCTGGGCCCACAGTCAGTGGACTGGTGGGGGGCATGTTACCTGCTGAGACACCAGCTGAGGTGGCAAAGGGAGTGCTCACATCCCCCTGTAACTCCAGGCTGCAAAACTTGAAACTCCAAAAGAGACCCCTTCCCTCTGCTTGAGGAGAAGAGAGGGAAGAGTGTAGAAGACTTTGACTTGCATCTTAGATAACAAGCTCAGCCACAGAGGATAGGGCACCAGAAAGAGTCATGAGGCCCCTTTTCAGTCACTAGCTCCTGGAGAACATTTCTAGGCACACCCTCAGCCAGCAGGGAGCCCACTGCCCTGAAGAGAAGCACCCAGTCTTGGCAGCATTCATGACCTCTAACTGAAGAGACCCTGGGCACTGAGTAACCAGAGCAATACACAGGTGCTACATTGAGGGCCTTGGACAAGGCTCTTGAAACTTTATAGCTTCGAGTGAGACTCAGTACATTCTCAGCTGTGGTTGCTACAGGTGAGACTCTTTCTACTTGAGAAAAGTGGAGGGAAAAATAAAGGGGACTCTGTCTTACATTTTAGGTACCAGCACAGCCATAGAGGGGTAGAGCACCAAGCTGGCTCTTGGGGTCCCTGATTCTAAGACTTGGCTCTTGCATGGCATTTCTGGACCTACCCTAGGCCAGAGGGAAGCCTACTTCCCTGAAGGATGAGTTCCAGGTCAGGCAGCAATCACCACAAGCTGACTGAAGAGCCCTTGGGCCTTAAGGAAACATCAGTGATAGTCTGGAAATATTCCTTGTGGGCCCATGGTGGCAGTGGCCATAGGTGAGGCTCCTCTACCTTGGGAAAGGGGAGGGAAGAATGTGAAGAACTGCATCTTGTGGTTTGAGTACCAGTTCAGTTGCAGTATAATACAATACCAGGTAGACTTCTAAGGTTTTTGACTCTAGGCTCTGGCTCCTGGTCACAGCTCTGGATCCACCAGGGCATAGGGGAACTTGCCACTCTAAAGGGAAGGGCACAAGACTGGCTGGATTTGCCACTTACTGATTGTAGAGCCCCAGGGCCTTGAGTTAACATAGGCAGTAGTCAGGCAGTAGTTACAGAGGGCCTTGGGAAAGACCCAGTGGTGTGCTGGCTTTAGGTCTGACCCAGCACAGTGATAGTGGTGTCAGTCACAGGGGTGCTTGTATCACTCCACCTTCAGCTTTAGGTGGCTCAGAACAGAGATTCCATTTGTTTTGGGGAAAGTAAGGGAAGTGAAGAAGAGTCTTTGCCTGGTAATCCAGAGAATTCATCTGGATCTTGTTCAAGATCATCAAGTTGGTACTTCTGTGAGTCTTCAGGAACCACAGTGTTACTGGACTCGAGGTGTCCCCTAAAGCAGATACAGCTTAGATAACAACACCCAAGTCATTTTGAGTGCCTGGAAAGCCTTTTCAAGATGGATGGGTACAAAAAGCTCAGACTGGGCAGACTACAGTAAATACTTAACTCTTCAATGTCCAGACACGGAGGAATATATACAAATATTAAGAACATCCAGTTCACCAAAGGAGCTAAATAAGGCACCAGAGACCAATCCTGGAAAAAAAGAGATATGTGACCTTTCAGACAGAAAATTCAAAAAAACTGTTTGAGGAACCTCAGATTCAAGATAACACAGAGAAGGACTTCAGAATTCTATCAGACAAATTTAACAAACAGATTGAAATAATTAAAAATAAAGCAGATAATATGGAGCTGAACGCTGCGATTGACATACTGAACAATGCATCAGTCTTTTAATAGCAGAATGACTTAAGCAGAAGAAAGAATTAGTGAGCTCAGAGGTAATCTATTTGAACATATACAGTCAGAGAAGACAAAACACACAATGAAGCATACCTACAGGATCTAGAAAATAGTCTCAAAAGGGAAATTAAAAGAGTTATTAGCTTTACAGAAGGTTGAGAAAGAGATAGGAATAGAAAGTTTATTCAGAGGGATAATAACAGAGAACTTCCTAAACCTGGAGAAAGATACCAATATCCCCAAGTACAAGAAAGTTGTAGAACACCAAGCAGATTTTACCCAAAAAAGACTACATCACAGCATTTAATAATTGAACTCCCAAAGGTCGAGGACAAAGGAAGGATCCCCCCACCCCACCAAAAAAACAGCAAGAGAAAAGAAACAAATAACATATAATGAAGCTCCAATACATCTGACAGCAGACTTTTCAGTGGAAACCTTATAGGCCAGACGAGAGTGGCATGACATGTTAGTAAGTGCTGAAGAGAAAAATTTTACCCTAAAATAGTATATCTGGTGAAAATATCCTTCACATGAAGGAGAAATGAAGACTTTCCCAGACAAATAAAAGTTGAGGGATTTTATCAACCCCAGGCCTGTCCTGTAAGTAATGCTAAAGGGAGTACTTCAATCAGAAAGATAAGGACTTTAATGAGCAATAAGTAATCACCTGAAGGTATAAAACTTGCTGGTAATAGTAAGTACACAGAAAAACACAAATATTATAACACTAAAACTGTGGTGTGCAAAGTATTCTTAAGTAGAAAGATTAAATGATGAAACAAACAAAATTAATAACTTTTCAAGACAGAAAATAAAATAATATAGAAATAGCAAAAGTTAAAATCATGGAAACAAAATGTGTCAAATCTTTATTAGTTTTGTTTTCTTATTTGTTTATGCAAACAGTGTTAAGTTGCTAGCAGCTTAAAATAATGGGTTATAATATAGTACTTGCAAGCCTCATGGTAACCTCAAACCAAAAAACATACCACATACACAAATAGTAAGAAAATAGGAAGCAGAAACTAAATCATATCACCAGAGAAAATTGCCTTCATTTAAAGGAAGAGAGGAAGGAGAAAAGAAGGAAGAGAAGACTAGAAAATAACCAGAAAACAAATAATGAAATGGCAGGAGTCACTCCTTACTTATCAAGAATAACATTGAATGTAAACAAACTAAACTCTCCAATCGAAAGACATAGAAAGGCTGAATGGATGTAAAACCAAGACCTGTTGATCTGCTGCCTACAAGATACATGTGTTCCCTATAAAGACACGTATAGACTGAAAATAAAACAATGGAAAAAATATCTTATACCAATATAAAGCAAAAAAGAGAAAAAGCAGCTGTAATCATATCAGACAAAATAGATTTCAAGACAACTATAAAAAGGGAAAAAGAAGGTTACTATATAATGGTAAAGGGGTCAATTCAGCAAGATAATATAACTATTTTAAATATATATGCACCCAATGCTGGAGAACCTAGATATATAAAGCAAGTATTATTAGAACTAAAGAGAGGCATAAGTCAAAATACAATAATAGCTGGAGATTTCAACACCCCACTTTAAACATCAGACAAACTTTCCATACAGAAAAAATAACAAAGAAACTTCAGACTTAATCTTCACTATAGACCATGGGTCTTCAACCCCTGGGCCATGGACTAGTACTGGTTCATGGCCTGTTAGAAACTGGGCCACCCAACAGGAGGTGAGTGGGCAAGCAAGCATTACTAACTGAGCTCCACCTCCTGTTAAATTGGTGGCATTAGATTCTCCTAGGAGCATGAATCCTATTGTGAACTGCACGTGTGAGGGATCTAGGTTATGTATTCCTTATGAGAATAGAATGTCTCATGATCTGAGGTAGAAAAGTTTCATTCCAAAACTATCTCCAATGCATGAAAAATTTGTCTTCCATGAAAGCAGTCCATGGTGCCAAAAAGGTTGGAGACTGCTATAGACTAAATAGACTTAATGTTCTAAGAACATTTTATCCAAAGTCTGCAGAATACACATTATTTTTCTCAGAACACCAATCATTCTCAAAGATAGACAATATGTTGGGTCACAAAGTAAGTCTTAAAACATTCAAAATGATTCAAATAAGCATCTTCTCTGACTATAATGGAATAAAACCAGAAATCAATAACAAGAAGAATTTTGGAAACTATACGAATACATGGAAATACATGCTCCTGAATGACCAGTGGGTCAGTGAAGAAAGTCAGAAGAAAATTGAAAAGCTTTTGAAACAAAGAATGAAAACACAATATACCAAAATGTATAGGATACAGCAAAAGCAGTACTAAGAGGGAATTTTATAACTGCAAGTACTTACATCAAAGAAGAAAAAAAACTTTAAATAAACAACCTAGTGATGCATCTTAAAGAATTAGAAGAGCAAGAGCAAACCAAGCCCAAAATTAGTACAAGAAAAGAAATAATAAAGATCAGAATAGAAATAAATGAAATTGAAATGAAAAACAATAACAGAAAATCAATGAAACAAAATAGTTTTTTTTTTGAAAAAATAAAAAATTTGACAAACCTTTATCCAGACAAAGAAAAAAGAGAAGATTCAAATAAAACCAGAGATCAAAAAGAAGACATTACAAAAGATAATACAGAAATTTGAAAGATCATTAGTGGCTACTATGAGCAACTATATTCTAATAAATAGGAAAATCTAGCAAAATGGAAAAATTCTTAGACACATAAAACCTACCAAGATTGAACCAGGAAGAAATTCAAAACCTGAACAGAAAAGTAACAAATAAGGAGATGAAAACCATAATAAAAAGTCTCCCTGTAAAGAAAAGCCCAGGACCCAAAGGCTTCACTCCTGAATTCTGAGAATTCTTTAAAAAAGAACTAATACCAATCCTATGCAAACTATTCTGAAAAATAGAGGAGGAAGGAATACTTCCATAATGATTCTATGAGGCCAGTATTACCCTGATACCAAAACCAAACAATGACACAGCAAAAAAAGAAAACTACAGGCCGATATCTCTGATGAATGCAATAATCCTTAACAAAATGCCAGCAAACCGAATTCAACAATACACATAAAATGATCATTCATTATGACCAGGTGGGATTTATCCCAGAGATTCAAAGATGTTTCAACATGCACAAATCAATCAGTGTGATACATCATATCAACAGAATGAAGGACAGAAACCATATGATTATTTCAATTGATGTTGAAAAAGCTTTTGATAAAATTCACCATCCCTTCATGATAAAAGCTCTCAAATTAATGAATATAGAAGAAACCTACCTCAAAATAATAAAAGCTATATACAACAGACCCACAGCTAGTATCATACCAAATGGGAAAAATTCCAAATGCCTTTCATCTAAGATTTGGAACATGACAAGGATGCCCACTTTTACCACGATTATTCAACACAGTACTGGAAGTCATAGCTAAAGCAATTAGACAAGAGAAAGAAAGGGAATCCAAATTTTAAAGAAAAGAGTCAAATTGTGTTGTTTGCAGATAATATGTTCTTATATTCAGAAGAACTTAAAGACTTCACACACACAAAAACCTGTTAGAAGTGATAAACTAACTGAAGTTACAGGGTACAAAATCAATGTACAAAAAAGTCAGTAGCATTTATATATGCTAACAGCAAACAATCTGAAAGAAAAAGAACTTTAAAATAGTTCTATTTACAATAGCTAAAAAATTTAGTACCTAGAAATTAACCAAAGAAGTGAAAGAGTTCTATAATGAAAACTTTAAAACACTGTTGAAAGAACTTGAAGAGGACATCAAAAGATGGAAAGATATTCTATGTTCATGGATTTGAAAAATTGTTAACATCAAAATATGTATACTACCCAAGGCAATCTACAGATTCAATGCAATACCTGTCAAAATACAAATGACACTCTTCACAGAAATAGAAAAAAGAATTCTGAAATTTATATGGCATCACAAGAGACCCAGAGTAGCCAAAGCAATCCTGAGGAAGGAGAACAAAAGTGGAGGAATCACATTACTTGTTTCAAATTATCCTATAGAGCTATAGTAACCCAAACAGCATGATACTGGCATAAAAACAGACACATGGACCAATAGAAGAGAATAGAGAACCAGAAACAAACCTACATATATACAGTGAACTCATTTTCAAATGATAGTACTTTAGAGCCCTAAAGTATTGAGCAACTGGGATTGAAATTTGCTTAATACTTTAAGATTCTAAAGTACTGATAAAGCTACAGAGTTAATTTCTTTATGTAAGTTTCTTAAGGAATTTTGGATTGGATTTTTCAAAGACTCTATTACTTGCCCCACTACTCTGAGGTAGAAAACCAAGGCCAAGAAACATCCCTGACTAAATTTTCCTGCAAAATCTATAAAGTCAGTTGAATTGTTTTATTTTCAAGGTCTACCAATTTGCTAAGGTCGTTGGCCTGATTAGAGGGTAACACCCCTTGGGATCATCAGTAAGTCAGATACTAGTTCTGTTTTCCTGGGAGGGCTTTGTTGGCATTGACTCCACATATAAGGCTTATCATACATATTTTCAAGAGGCTTAGTCTCAAATACGACACTCCAGGAATGGTCTTGACAGCACAATTGATTTATCCAATGACATCCTTTTAAAAAGGAGAACAAATTATTATTGAATCTATGCAAATAACTATAGCAACAACAAATCAAAGAGAATTAATAAAAGTATTTCTTTATAAATTTTCAAAGGTCAGTGAAATCAGATATTATTAAAAATGTTTTATTTCAGTTTAAAAGAGTATAGTTGAGGGTTTAAAGTAGATTAAGAAGAAAGACAAAGGTCAAACATCTATACAAATGGAGAGTTAAAAATAATAATATTTCAGACTAACATTCATAATTAAATCCCCCTTATTAGTTTATTTGGTCCTATGTAATTCGTCTTTATTTCACTGGATCTTATATCAGCTGTTTTCTTTCAGAAACTCACCTGTTTCCAGCTTTAAAATGTGCTGGAAATCCTGACTCTGTCCACTGGTGTGGTCTGAAAGTAATTCAAGAGATGTCAGCATGGAAACTAGTAATTAGGACTGTTCTTTCAATTAGCAGTATTTAGAATACCTGGTAGAGTATTTCCCATAAAGTTCTGAGAATACTCTATATGTTGAATCCACAAATTCTAGCTTGTAGCAGGCCCTTCAGGCAAGCATGCAGGAAAAAAGAAATTATGTATAGTTAACAAAGATTGAATGATTGTAGTTAATTTATTACAATAATGAATAATAGAACTGAAGAGTTAATTTATTACAATAACCAATAATAGAACTGAGGAGATAAAATTATCTATTGAGGTATAGTAAATAACTGTATTATAAGGGTTTTATCCGTTTCTCTGAGGATATGAATATGCTATTTTAAGTTTTAATTTTGTAGGTGCAGAGTAGGTATATATATGGAGTACATGAGATATTTTCATGGAGGTATACAATGCATAATAATCACCTCATGTAAAATGGGGGATCCATACCCTCAGGCATTTATCCTTTGTGTTATTAACAATCTATACTCTTACTTGTAAATGTACAATTAAATTATTGACTATTGTCACTCTTATGCTATCAAATACTTTATACTCTTATTTATTTTTAAATGTACAATTAAATTATTGACTATTGTCACTTTGTTATGCTATCAAATACTATGTCTTATTTCTAACGATTTTTTTGGTACCCATTAATCATCCCTACTTCCCCATCATCCCCTCACTACTCTTTCCACCCTCTGGTAACCATCCTTCTACTGTCTGTCTCCATTTCAATTGTTTTTATTTTCAGGTCCCAAAAATAAGTGAGAACATGTGATGCTTGTCTTTCTCTGCCTGGCTTATTTCATTTAACATAATGACCTCCATTTCCATCCATGATGTTGCAAATGACAGAGTTTCATTCTTTTTTATGATTGAATAGTACTAAACTGTGTATAAGTACCATATTTTCACTATCCATTTATCTGTTGATAGACACCATGATAGTTAATACTGAATGTCAACTTGATTGGATCGGAGGATGCAACTATACATAATTTCTTTTTTCTCACATGTTTGCCTGAAGGACCTGCTACTTCCTGGGTGTGTCTGTGAGGTTGTTGCCAAGGGAGATTAACATTTGAGTCAGTGGGTGGGTAAAGGCAGACCCACCCTTAATCTGGTGAGCACAATCTAGTCAACTGCCAGTGAATATAAAACAGGCACAAAAACGTGAAAAGGTGAGACTGGCCTAGCCTCTTAGCCTATATCTTTCTCCTGTGCTGGATGCTTCCTGCCCTCAAACATTGGACTCCAAGTTCTTCAGTTTTGATACATGGACTGACTCTCCTTCCTCCTCAAGCTTGCAGACAGCCAACTGTGGGACCTTGTAATCACGCAAGTTAATATTTAATGAACTCCCATATATATCCTATTAGTTCTGTCTCTCTAGGGAACCCTGACTAGTAAAGATTTTGGTATCAGGAGTGGTTCTAGAGGAACAGAATATTAAGGATGGAGTTCTTTCATTGGTTTTGGGCTTTCTGGAGTTGGCTGCTTACTATGATTCGATCCCAAAATGCTAAGGATTCTAGTTCTAATAGTATGGAGAACACTGATAGCCCTTAGTGTGAACTGTTTAGAGAATTATGCAGAATAAATGCTCTTGACATTCCTGATTCACTGCTTGCGAGAGGCAGTGAGTTTAGTGACTCTATACCTTTGACCATATGTAGAGAACCACGGAACATAATGAAGCTGGTTGGTTGCTCCTAAGTTCAGTGCACAAAGTGATGAAAGAAAATGATGAATTCAGGGATTCTGTCTCTGGCTTCAGAAGCAGATATTGAGCCTCAAATCTGCTAAGATTGCCCTGAGTGGGAGTCTTATCTCCTATAGAGAAAGAGCTGAAATGCTCTTATCATGCAAGTGGCTGACTTATAACAAAAGATGCATGCACAGCCTCACCAGGTGTCTATTGTTAAAATGAGGACATTGATTGGGAAAGAATGGTACTCTGCAAGTTGGAATGGGGACATGTGGGAGGATCCTCATGCAGCTGGGGACACTGAGTTTGTAAACTCTATGAACCTTTTTTTGCCAGAAGGAACAGCTTCCCCATCCCCAGTAGTGGTAATATTCCCTCCCTGACTGATGTTGCCATCAGCCTTTCCACCTTTGTCTGAGGAGATAAACCCTGTGCTGCCTGAGACAACAGTGATGGCTTCCCCTGAGGCAGTTCTCAGGCAAGATAATGTTGATTATCCTCAGGAACCACTGCAACACTCCTGTTTGCTTCTAGACCTATAACTAGACTAAAGTCCCAGTGGGCCCCTAGAGGTGAGGTTGAGAGTGTGACCAATGAGGAGGTACGTTGCACTTGAACTGCTTGAGTTCTCTAATTTATATAAACAGAAGTATGGAGAATAGGCATGGCAATGGATATTAAGGGTATGGGATAATGGTGGAAGAACATAGAGTTGGATCAAGCTGAATTTATTGATCTGGGCCAACTAAGTAGGGACTCTTCATTTAATGTTGCAGCTCAGGGAGTTAAAAAAGGTTCTAATAGTTTATTTGCTTGGCTAATTGAAATATGGATTAAAAGGTGGCCTACCGTGAGTGAGCTGGAAATGCCTGATCTCCCTTGATTTAATGTAAAGGAAGTGATCCAAAGGCTTAGGGAGATTAGAATAGTGGAGTGGATTAGTCACTTTAGACCTACTCATTCCAGCTGGGAGGGTCCAGAAGATATACCCTTGACCAATGCTTGGCAAAATAGATTTCTGAGGGCAGAACCTGCATCTTTGAAGAGCCCTGTAATTGTTGTTCTCTGTATGTTGGATCTAAGGTGGGAACTGGAGTCACTCAACTACAAAATTTAAATACAGAGGGAATAATTGGATCGCGAGGTGGCAGGGGCCAAGTGGAGGCACTCAGCTGTCAAAGGCAAGGTGGGCATAGCCACCATAATGGACAGCAAAGACAAAGCAACAATCAGAATAGTCTGACTCATGTAGCGCTCTGGTATTAGCTAATTAATCGCAGTGTTCCTAGAAATGAAATTGATAGAAAGCCTCCTGCATTCCTACTTAATTTATATAAGGAGAAAACTTCTAGGTCAAATGGACAAAAGACTAATTTGAATTATAAAAATAGAGAATCATGGCCTGTCAATAAATTTCCAGACTTGAGCCAGTTTACAGACCCAGAACTCCCTGACTGAAGAGGCCGGTTCCCCTTGGGGAAGGGCCCCACTACATTACTGACAATTTATGTAGTGAATGTTTCTCTCATCCTTCCCCAAGGAGGCTGACCAGAGTAACCGTGCATTGGAGCAAGGGAAATGATCAGACCTGTCAGGGACTACTGAATACTGGCTCTGAACTGACATTGATTCCAGGGGACCCACAATGTCATTATGGTCCTCTAGTTAAAGTAGGGGCTTATGGAGGTCAGGTAATTGATGGAGTTTTAGTTCAGGTCTGACTTACAGTGGGTCCAGTGTGTCCCTGGACTCATCCTGTGGTCATTTCCTCAGTGTTAGAATGCATAATTGGTGTAGACATACTTAGCAGCTGGCAGAACCCCTACATTGGCTCCCTGACTGGTTGGGTGAAGGCTATTATGGTGGGAAGGTAAAATGGAAACCATTAGAGCTGCCTCTACCTAGAAAAATGTAAATAAATAACAGTGTTGCATCCCTGGAGGGATTGCAGTGATTAGTGCTACCATCAAGAACTTGAAAGATGCAGGGGTGGTGATTCCCACCACACCCCCATTCAACTCTCCCATTTTGCCTGTGTAGAAGACAGATGGATCTTGGAGAATGACAGTGGATTATTGTTAGCTTAACCAAGTGGTGACTCCAATTGCAGCTGCTGCACCAGATGTGGTTTCATTGCTTGAGCAAATTAGCACATCTTCTGGTACCTGGTATACAGCCACTGATTTGGCAAATGCCTTTTTCTCCATTCCTGTCCGTAAGGCCCACCAGAAGAAATTTGCCTTTGGCTGGCAGGGTCATCAATATATCTTTACTTTCCTACCTTAGGGGCATATCAACTCTCTGGCTTTGTGTCATAATCTTATTTGGACAGACCTTGATCACTTTTCCTTTCCATAACATATCACACTGGTTCATTACATTGATGATGTTATACTCATTGGATCCAGTGAGTAAGAGGTAGCAAACACACTGGATATATTGGTGAGACATTTGTGTGCCAGAGAATTGGTAATAAATATGGCTAAAATTCAGAGACTTTCTACATCAGTAAAATTTCTAGGGATCCAATGGTTTGGGGCATGTTGAGATATTCCTTCTAAGGTGAAGGAAAGGTTTCGTCTTTTCCCCCCCCCCCCCCACTACCAAGAAAGAGGCACAATGCCTCATGGACCTATTTGGATTTTGGAGGCAACAGATTTCTCATTTGGGTGTGTTACTCTGGCCCGTTTATCAAGTGATCTGAAAGGCTGCCAGTTTTGAGTGAGATCCAGAACAGGAGAAGGCTCTACAACAGGTCCAGGCTACTGTGCAAGTTGCTCTGACACTTGGGCCATATGACCCAGCAGATTCAATGGTGCTTGGGGTATCGGTGGCAGATAGAGATGCTGTTTGGAGTCTCTGACAGGCCCCCATAGGTGAATCACAGCAAAGACCTCTAGGATTTTAGAGCAAGGTCCTGCCATCTTCTGCAGATAACTACTCTCCTTTTGAGAGACACCTCTTGGCCTGTTACTGGGCTTTGATGGAAACTGAGTGTTTGACTATGGGTCATCAAGTCACCATGTGACCTGAACTGCCTATCATGAACTCGGTGCTTTCTGACCTATCTAGCCATAAAGTGGGTCATGCACAGCAGCATTCCATCATCAAATGGAAGTGATATATATGTGATTGGGCTTGAGCAGGTCTTGAAGGCATAAGTAAGTTACATGAAGAAGTGGCTCAAATGCCCATGGTCTCCACTCCTGCAACCCTACCTTCTCTCCCCTAACCTGCACCAATAGCCTCATGGGAAGTTCCCTATGACAAGTTGTCAGAGGAAGAGAAGACCGGGGCCTGGTTCACAGATGGTTATGCACAATACGCAGGCACCACCCTAAAGTAGACAGCTGTTTTTTCTAGGACACCCCTGAAGGACAGCAGTGAAGGGAAACCTTCCCAGTGGGCAGAACTTTGAGCAGTGTACCTGGTTGTGCACTTTGCATGGAAAGAGAAGTGGCCAGATATGCGATTATATACTGATTTGTGGGCTGTAGCCAATGGCTTGGCTGGATGGTCAGGGACTTGGAAGAAGCATGATTGGAAAATTGATGAAAAAGAAATTTGGGGAAGAGGTATGTGGATGGACCTGTCTGAGTGGTCAAAAATGTTGAATACATTTGTATCCCATGTGAGTGCTTACTAATGGGTGACCTCAGCATAGGAGGATTTTAATAATCAAGTGGATAGGATTACCTGTTCTGTGGACACTGCTCAGGCTTTCCCTAGCCACACCTGTTATCATCCAATGGGCCTATGAACAAAGTGGTCATGGTGGCAGGGATGGAGGTTATATGTTGGCTCAGCAACACGGACTTCCACTCACAAAGGCTGACCTGGCTACGGAAACTGCTGAGTGCTCAATTTGCCAGCAGCAGAGATCAACACTGAGTTCTTGATATGACACCATTCCTAGGAGTGATCAGCCAGCTACCTGGTGACAGATTGATTATATTTGACCTCTTCCATCATGGAAAGGGCAGAGGTTTGTCCTCACTGTAGTAGATACTTACTCCAGATATTGGTTTGCCTCTCCTGAATGCAATGCTTCTGCCAGACTACCATCCGTGGATTCACGGAATGCATTATCCACCATCCTGGTATTCCACACATCATTGCTTCTGACCAAGGCACTCACTTTATGGCTGAAGAAGTGAGGCAGTGGGCTCATACTCATGGAATCCACTGGTCTTACCATGTTCCCCATCATCCTGAAGAAGCTGTATTGATAAAACTGTGGAATGGCCTTTTGAAATACAATTACAATGCCAACTAGGTGACAATACTTTGCAGGGCTGGGACAAAGTTCTCCAGAAGGCTGGGTATGCTTTAAATCAGCGTCCAATATATGGTACTATTTCTCCCATAGCCAGGACAGGTCCAAGGATCAAGGGATGGAAGTGGCACCACTCACCATCACCCCTAGTGATCCAGTAGCAACATTTTTGCTTCCTATTACCATGACATTACGTTCTCCTGGCCTAGAGGTCTTAGTTCCAGAGGGAGGAACACTGCCATCAGGAGACACAGCAATGATTCCATTAAACTGCATGTTAAGGTTGCCACCTGGACACGTTGGGCTCCTTTTACATTTAAGTCAACAGGCCAAGAAGGGAGTTACAGTGTTGGCTGTGGTGATTGACCCAGACTATCAAGATGAAATTGGAGGTAAAGAAGAGCATACATGGAATACAGGAGATCCATTAGGACATTTCTTAGTCAATGGGAAACTAGAACAGCCCAATCCAGGCAGGATTTGACCCAGACACCTCAGGAATGGAGGTTTGGGTCACTCCGCAAGGAAATAAACCATGACCTGATGAGTTGTTTGCTGAAGGCAAAGGGAATACAGAATGGGTAGTAGAAGAAAGTCACCAATACCAGCTACGGCCATGTGACCAGTTGCAGAAATGAGAACTGTAATTGTCAGGAGTATTTCCTCCTTCTTTTGTTAGAAACATGTTTGTGTATATATACGCTTTTACTAAGAAAATATCTTCATTTTATTTCCTTTTCCTTTATCACATGACATAAGATTTATTGACTTCATATCAGCCTTTAAGTATTGTTAACTTTATGTAATAGTATTTGGATTGAGGATTGGTGCATTTCCGGTTGTATGAAGGATAGTTCTATTATGTTAGGTGTAATTATGACCTATTATTATCTTTATTTGAAGATTATGTATGATCTCAGGAGATGTGTGTGGATTCAAGTTGACAAGGGGTGGACTTGTGATGGTTAATGTTAAGTGTCAACTTGATTGGATTGAAGGATGCAAAGTATTGATCCTGGGTATGTCTGTGAGGGTGCTGCCAAAAGAGATTTAACATTTGAGACAGTGGGCTGGGGAAGGCAGACCCACCCTTAATCTGGTGGGCACAATCTAATCAGCTGCCAGGCAGAAAATCGTGAAAAGCTGAGACTGGCCTAGCCTCCCAGCCAACATATTCTCTTGTGCTGGATGAATCCTGCCCTCAAACATTGGACTCCAAGTTCTTCAGTTTTGAGACTTGGACTGGCTCTCCTTGCTTCTCAAGCTTGCAAACAGCCTACTGTGGGACCTTGTAATCATGTAAATTAATACTTAATAAACTCCTATCTATCTGTCTGTCTGTCTGTCTGTCTCTGCCTGCCTGCCTGCCTGCCTGCCTGCCTAGTAGTTCTGTCCCTCTAGGAGCCCTAACTAATATTGAAACTTAGGTTGCTTCCAAATCTTGACTATTATGAAGAGGGTTACAACAAACATGGGGGTGCAGATATGTGTTTGATATACTGATTTGGTTTATTTTGAATACGTAGCAGTGTATTGCTATGGTCAGCAGTGGGATTGCTGGATCACACAGTAGCTCTATTTTTAGTTTTTTTGAGGAGCCTCCAAACCATTCTCTATAGTGGTTGTACTAATTTACATTCCCTCCAACATCGTACAAGTTTTCCCTTTTCTCTACATCCTCACCAGCATTTATTATTATCAATCCTTTGGATATAAGCCATTTTGATTGGGGTAAGATGATACCTCATTGTAGTTTTGATTTGCATTTCTCTGATGATCAATTATGTGAGCACTTTTGCAAATGATTCTTTGCCATTTGTATGTTTTCTTTTGAGAGATGTCTATTTAAATCTTTTGCCCATTTTTTGATTGAATTATTAGTTTTTTTTTTTTTTAAATAGAGTTGCTTGAACTCCTTATATATTCTGGTTATTAATCCCTTGTCAGATGGGTAGATCGCAACTATTTTCTCTCATTCTGTGGATTGTTTCTTCACTTTGTTGATTGTTTCCTTTGCTGTGCCAAAGCTTTTTTAACTTGATGTGATCTCATTTGTCCATTTTTGCTTTGGTTGCCTATAATTATTGGGTATTACTCAATAAATGTTTGCCCAGACCGATGTTTTGGAGACGTTCCTGAAGTTTTGTTCTAGTAGTTTCACAGCTGAGGTCTTAGATTTAAGTTTTAATCCATTTTGATTTGATTTTGTGTATGGTTCGAGAGGTCTAGTTTTATTTTTCTGCCTATACATATCCAGTTTTCCCAGTACCATTTATTAAAGAGACTGTCTTTTCCCCAGTGTATGTTCTTGGCACCTTTGCAGAAAATGAGTTCACTGTAGGTATGAGGATTTGTTTCTGGGTTCTCTATTCTGTTTCATTGGTCTGTGTGTCTGTTTTTATGCCAGTACCATGCTCTTTTGGTTACTATAGCTCTGTAGGATAATTTGAAGTCAGGTAATGTGATTCCTCCTCTTTTGTTCTCTTTCCTCAGGATAGCTTTGGCTACTTTGGGTCTCTTGTGATGCCATATAAATTTCAGAATTCTTTTTTCTATTTCTGTGAAGAGTGTCATTTGTATTTTGACAGGGATTGCATTGAATCTGTAGATCACTTTGGGTAGTAGAAATATTTTGACAATAATAATTCTTTGAATGCATGAACATGGAACATCTCCAATTTTTGGTGTCCTTTTCAAGTTCTTTCATCAGTGTTTTAAAGTTATAGGAATCTTTCACTACTTTGGTTAAGATAATTTCTAGGTACTTATTTTTTTTTAGATATTATAAATAGGATTACTTTTAAAGTTTTTTTTTTTTTCCTCCAGATTGTATGCTGTTGTCAGAAATGCTACTGACTTTTTTGTATGTTGATTTTGTGTCCTGCAAATTTACTGAATTAGTTTATCAGTTCTAAAAGTTTTTTTTGTGTGGAGTCTTTAGGGTTTTCCAAACATAAGATCATATCATCTGCAAACAAGGATAATTTGACTTTCCTTTCCAATTTGGATGCCCTTTATTTCTTTTTCTTGTCTGATTGCTCTATGACTTCCAGTACTGTGCTGAATAACAGTAGTAAAACTGGGCATCTTTGTCATGTTCCAAATCTTAGATTAAAAAGCTCTCAGATTTTTCTTATTTGGTGTGATAGTAGCTGTGGGTCTGTTGTATATGGATTTTATTATGTTGAGGTAGGTTACCTCTATCTTCAATTATTTGAGGGTTTTTACCATAAAGGGAAGTTGAATTTTATCAAGTGTTTTTTCAGCATCAATTGAAATGATTATATGATCTTCGTTCTTCATTCTGTTGATATGATGTATCACACTGATTGATTTGCATGTGTTGAACTATCCTTGTATCCCTGGGATAAATCCCATTTAGTTATAATGAATGATATTTTTAATGTGTTGTTGAATTAAGTGCCAGTATTTTGATGAGGATTTAAAAAAAATCAATATTCACCAGATATACTGGTCTGTAGGGTTTTTATTTTTCTGCTGTATTATTGTCTGGTTTTGGTATTAGGGTAACACTGGCCTCATAGAATGATTATGGAAGTATTCCCTTCTCTATTTTTTGGAATAGTTTAAGTAAGATTGGTATTAGTTCTTTAAATGTTTGGTAGAATTCAACTGTGAAGCCACTGAGTCCTGGGCTTTTCTTTACAGGGAGACTTTTTATTATGACTTTGATCTCATTACTTATTACTCTGTTCAATTAGGTTTGAAGAAATCTAAAACCTGATTAACAGTGGGGACATTGATGAATATCAAGCTTCTACCTATAAAATATATGCTTTTTGAAATATTTATGCTAATAACATCTGCCTATATAAATTTGACCCATTGAATGTTGAGCATCTGTTCTGGTTTGATATTTCCATAGTAGGTGTTAAAAATAATTGAGCTAGTTAAGAAATAGGGAGCATACTCCATACAAAAAAATGCTAATTCTAGTATTTCTCATTTCATATGATGAAAGATTAAATATTTTTGCTTCTCCAGTGGCTTTCTGGGAAATCTCATGAGATTGCTTTTAGGTGTAGAGGATATCCTGGCACTTTATTTATTTGTTGATCTGTTTTAGATTTTAGATCTGATTCTTATAAGGCAAACATAAAAAGGCCTAATAAAAATACCTGATTATTTGATTAATATAGAATCATGGATGCCTGAGAAATAACAGCTTATTTATCTAATTAGTCAGAGTGACTGTAAAATATTTCAAAATATAACTAGAAGAATATAACAGAATTGTATGTAACTGAGGTCGCTGAAAATAAATAACTTTGCTTTTGAATTTTAAATAAAAGTTTATCATAATAACATAAAACACAAAATATTATGATGGTAAAATATAGAATCCCTGCTATCTAGGTAGGTTACAAGGAAAATTAAAAAATCCCTTTACTCTGCCTTGTTAAGGTCTCTAACACCAATTCATTACTTTACAGAGAAAACCAAAGTCTTATTTTGCTTTAATATAATACTTGGAAATAAATTTTCATGAGTCACCTAATCTGTATTTATTATCTTTTGATTAAGCTCATTAAAACTGAGTGAATTTGTCAAAATTTTAACACATTTTATGGTTTTATTTCGGATTCAGGTATTATAAACCAAGGTAAATAAAATTCACTTGTTTAAAATTAAAACACTACTACTTTTTACACTCCCTCAACTTTTGCCTTTCACTATGATCTTTCATATTCTGGAACAAACTGAGATGTGCTAGGAAGAATGTAGTCTCTTGGAAAAACAAAATCACATACACAGGGACATTTCTATGTCAGTATTTACTTCTATTATTGTCTCAACAACCTATATTGATAACTTTTCACCAATGTATCTAATATTTTATTTCAAAGAAAAAGCTGTGGTGGTGGGCAGGGGTTGATGCCTAGTTGAAACTTTGATATACAAGCATTCTAGCAAACCAGCAAAGTTTATAAATATACATGACATAACTTTCTACAGCTGCAAACATCCCTTTCACATCTTACAGTGGTAAAAAAGAAACATGTTCATCAATAAGACACAAACATATATCTACTCTACAGAATATAATAAGTAAAATTATATAAAGTTAAGTTAGTGTTTTAGTATTCTATCTTATGTAGAAATTATCTGGATATCCAAGCATTACTTATTAATTTAATTAAATATTAGTCATAAGTTTTTGGTTTAGGATTGTGGAAGTTATGTTTAAACTGTCATACTACAAGGTATAATTACTATTGATATAAAAATTTGGTTATGGTTCAATTTATTAAACACAAATTTATATTTTTATTAACTTAAACATTACAAAGGAGTAATCTTAGCTTATTTGATCAGTTAATAAGAATAATAAGTTAATCTAAACCTTATGAAAACAAATGTAAATGTTATTTGACCATGTACAATGATAAGTCAGAGAAAAGACGTTGTTTTCCCTTAAGCCAAAGTTAATAAACCGAACTGATTTGTCCAGAGATTCACTTAGGTGAATGTAGACTTTGAAATAGAAAAACTGAGTGGATGAATCTTTCTTTTTTTTGAATAAGGTGCTTTACAATCAAATTTATTAATACCTCTCAAAGTTAAAAGCTTATCTCATTTATGGGCACATAGGGGCAAACAGGTTTTGATCTATGATGTCAACTACAGGTCTGAAGTTCATCAATCTGTATTTCAGAGTTGTTCTCCTTGCCAATGGTCACTAAATATTTTCTTAATTAATTTGCACTCACGAACTGGCCAGTAGATAAACAAAAACATCTAACCACCAGCTTCTGTCATCTTTCAGCTGAAAGAATAGAATTTCTGTTATGAACTTGACAGAGGTCACCAAATTCTCAATCTATGCTACCAGCATTGCGGAAAAATTAACATCCTTTTGCAAATCAGAAACAGCAAAAAACCCACAATAAATTCACGATCAGATGAAAAACTAGAGTCAGTAACTTTAATATTCTACTGGTTCTTGGTATTCACTCTTAGAGCCAGGAAAATGCATTCCTGGCTAAGACAATGTTAAAAAAGAGTTTGAACAATGCAGATTAATGAATACCTTAGGCATCTTGAGCAGCTCAGTGGGTCCTCCAAAACTGCCAGAGAATAATTTTCAAAAGAGCAAAATCATGACTTTCATACAAATATAAAATGAACATATGCAAAGTTTTTAATCAATTCATTAATTAACAAGGGAATTAGATGTTAAAGTTGGATATCCAGCCCCATTCTTGGCTTCTTTTTCATTCACTTATTTTCTCTTTCTCACTTTTTAATTATTCATTTGGTCATTTGGTTCAAATTTAGTTTACAAGTCATATTATATGTAACCATCACTGGAAAATAACAAGTTTTCCTGTGTATGCCTAGAAAAATCTCGATATTCTAAACTTTTCAAGAAATGGAGCATTTTGTGCTTGCTTTTTCAAGCTGGGGTATCAGAGAAGTCTCTATCTTTCAGTTTACTTTTTATTTATTTATTTATTTTATTTTATTTTATTTTATTTTTTTGAGAGGGAGTCTCCACCTTGTCGCCCAGACTGGAGTGCAGCGGCGCCATCTGGGCTCACTGCAAGCTCCGCCTCCCGGGTTCACGCCATTCTCCTGCCTCAGCCTCCTGAATAGTTGGATGTAGTATGTGTGTAGAAGTCATTAGCTGTTGATGGCAGTGTTGACCATTATTCAGATAGTATGAGTCTTAGTTTATTTAACTTCTTAAACAATTTTTAACTTTCTCTTCTTATGATTCATTTTCTATAAATCAATTCTACAAATGTCACAGGGACACCAAAAAGACGAACATAATAAAGTATAAAACTACTTTGATTTTTTTGGCAAGTATTTTTTTTATAAATATGAATTTATAAACAATATAAAAATCAAAGTAATTTTCTTTGGCCAGCTTCAGTGTTCAAAGGGAACATTTGAAGATCTGTTAGCTCCATAGTTTTAATTCTAGACTCTTAGGGTTCCTTGGCAACAAATGTGTGTGTGTGTACATAAATGTGTTGGAGGGATAATGTTTGAGCTGTTTTTACACTTCAAAGGCAGACTGTATACTTAAAATGGTTTATTCACCAGAGATAAAGTTTCATGGGCTATTAAATATATTTTTTTGATAAGACTAAATATATCAAAACTTTGGTTTCATAGGAAAATATTTATGACAAAATATTATTGAGTGTCAAAAGCTTTTAAAATGTGAATTAGTTGACATCAAGAATCTTCAAAGGCAAACACAGGGCAAATTCTATTTTCTTTCTATCATGAAAATTAATAGCACACGTAGTCTCTGTGCAGCATAAAGGAAACTACTACGTGTTCCTACTTTGAAAGATCGAAAATATACAGAACTCGTGAGTAGTAATTTGGTGATAGAGTTATATCCATCATTGTTGGGAGCTCTAGCATTTGTAATATACCCACACTGAAAGGTCCACGAATGAGCTGTCAATCAGTGCTTGAGTCCATATACCTCCTAAGACCATCACCTGACAATGAAATCTGACTAGTGTCAGGCATGACCAAGGCTTCCTTACCTAGCTTATCCTCTGTTCCTTTTTTGAAAGCTCCAGAATGAAGTTTATTTCCTGCATTTAATGGATTTGTCATAAACCTTAATTGAATCTTCCAGATAAAGGAAATTTAGGACAACTTCAATAGTCTAGCTTGCAGCTGTGCTGGATTCTTCAAGACCTGAATATCAATCTGGGCACTCAGAAGATAGACTGGGATAATTGCAAATCATCTTTATCAGGTCCAAAGTATAAGTCCTTTTCTGGTCTTTCTAAACGTTCAGACTTATAATTTTAGGAAGTAGAATGTATTTCAGGAAAAGAATTTGTGCTTGGTGGATCACATTCCCACAAAAGAATATCAGGTAACATTTAATAATCAAATTTACTATGAGGACACATACTCCTTAGGCAAAAGTGTTTTGTAAATACAATAACTTTTTGAAATGGCAACCAATCAATTTAATTTACAACTATTAGAGTATTTTTCATGATTAGAATAATCAAACAGATGTATACCCAAGATGTGATTTTTTAGAATCATGTAGAACTTTGAAATTGAGCAGGATATTTGGGATATTACTTGCTGTTAAAACATATATCCTACTCAAGTGTCTGATGACATGTTTTATGAGCTGACAGAAGAGGATTTTGATTCCTATATTAGGATCTAAAATTGCATATCAAAGAGTACCTGCATCTAAAAACCAAATACGGTTTATTATTTCTTTCCCATGGTCAATATTTTGTGGAAAACATCCGAGATTTATAAATTGAGCTCTTTCTATAAAGTGCTTGTTTAGTCAGTCTTAGAAATCTAGGGTGTAATCAAATTGGTTTTCTTTTTGACAGTTGTTCCTGAAGTCATATTATGCAAACCAAGTTTTCTGGGAAATTGGAAAATATTATAGAGCAATGCTAGCTTTCTGACAGAACAAAGATGATTGATGTGGAAAATTAATACCTAAGGATAGAAGGATATTTTGCTCTTATTTATGACTTTCTGAATAGGCAGTTTCATTAATGCCCTCTACTTCAAATAAAACAGTTGTGTAAAACATTAAGTTTTAGGAACAACTTCCCTCAATGTTTTAAAAAATCCATATATCACAGTTTCAGGATTTTATATTGTTTTAAAATTAGATTCTTAGCTTTACAATTGAGGTATCTTATTTCTGTTTTATTCCTTTTGACTACTTCATTTTCACTTTTATAATTCTCCTGTTACCCTAGGAGATATTGTAGTTATTTTAATATACAAAATATTTGGAAATTTAATAAAAGTATGAATTAATAAGATTTGTTTCTCTGCTTAAAACTGAACTTGACTTTTTTTTTTTTTCAAAATCATCTTACTAGTCTCCAAGATAATTTAATCAAGTGGTATTTTAACGATCTGTTCTATATTGTTTCTCTTACTAGACTGGGATCTTCTTGAGAGCAGGTAACATGTTTTAAAATCTATATATCCCAGCAGGATCGTAGTTTCTGGTCTGTAGAAAATGCTTAATAAGTGTTTGTTGACCAACTACCTAAAGAAATGAATGATGATGAGGCAAGATTATTTATTGTTAGGAGATTCTTAGAACTACTTGTAGTCACGATAGCTTTAGAAATTAGACTGGGCTACATAAGCATAGTAGAATAAACTCAGAAACAAAATGACTTATCTCTAATTTTTAGGTCCTGAATTGTGAGGAAATTTCTAAATAGAAGAGATTCTGACACATTTCTAAATTCAAATGGCTAGAAAACTGTAGGTAACAATGACATAATTAATCTCGAGCAATAATATTAAAAACTGAAGTAAGCTTTTAATATACTTTTAGAATTATTTGGTCACAGAAATATAACATATAATGATTATTGTCATGTGCTAAATCAGTAAGGGAGATTTGGGTAACAACAATAGATAACTCTGATTCAAAAAGTATTAAACAAGAAAACCTCTTCCTTCTCATGATTGGAAGTCTGAAGGCATGATGGATCTCAGACATCAATAATGTCATCAGGACGCTGTTTCCTTTCATTTTTCCATTCTGGTGTCCTCAACATTGACTCTATCTTAAATTTGGTTTCTGTTAAGGTCACAAGATGCCTGGTATATATTCCAAAGATTAATTCCAGACATGATAATGTTCAAAAGAAGAGGAGTGCATCTTTCCATTGGTTTCTGTTTCCAAAGCTAGGAAAAATTTCCCAGAATTGCTCCAGAATACTTTCTCTCATGTTCCATTGGCCAATTGAACCTCATGTTTATTCCTAAAGCAATCATTAACAATGGCAATATAACTATCTTGATTGGCTTGCTTCAGTGGTTCTCAACCCTGGATGCAATTTAACATCATGGGGAGATTTTAAAAATATCAGTGCTTGGGCCACACTAGATTAATTGAATCAGAATCTTTTGATATGTCTTAGGAAACCACAAGACGATTACATTATAATACATGGTGAGGGTTGAGAACTAGGAACCTTAATGTTCATCTAAGGTGAACTGGTGATCATGATTGCCACAGTTATCTCTGTACACCAAGGCTTTTGACCTCCCTCCAGGGCTGTGAACTGAAATGGAAAAATTGCTGCTTAGTATTCACTCATTGGCATTCACTCTGTCACCCAGCTTCTCTCGTGGATATAGTATATATGTATAAGACAGCTGACCGGGGTTAGAATCTGTGAACTGTGAAGATGATTGGATTGAGCAAGAATTAAATCCAGGTCTTAGCAAAGAATGATAAATTGAACTAATCAGTCAAGAATGTCCCCAAAAGACTTCCTGAACATGTATGTTCTTTTCTCTTTCTGGAATGTTTTATATAAGTATTTAGGCCAAACCTTCAGATAATCTTGTTAGTTTCTCTTCTCAGTCATGCATTCCTTAATAGCAGGGATAAGTACCTTACACGGACTTAGGTGTCAGAAACACCTGGGTGAGCTGATGCTACTTATATAGCTTCTTTAAGCCTCATTTTATTTATCTATAACACTGGTATAGTAATTTTATAGCAGAGAGTTATTTTAAAAATTAAATTAGTTTATGAAGAAAAAGTACTTGGGCACAGTAAGAGCTCAGAAAATAAGCTGATGATAAAGAACGGACCTGCATTTAATAGGTGATAACTAACTCATCACTAATATAAACCCAAATAACATATTTATGTATTATTTCTGTTTCTTGATATTTCTTGTCAGGACCCTTTCCTCTGTTATATATGCCTTTACTTATTTTTCTTGAGGCACTTTCATTTAACTATATTATCTATATCTATATAAATATTAAAATCTTAGTTATGAAAATTTCCTTCTCCTAAATTAATTTTATTCACAAAATTTACGTTCACAAATTTAATTTGTATACTTGTCTTTCCTTTACTCTGGTTCTTGATGGGACTTGAGTGGGCAATTATTTTTTCATTTTTATTTTGGTTTCTCATTGATTAACTATGCTTATAGCACACATCCATTTTTTCTTTTTTAAAAAATTTCTTTATTACCTTTTGCCTGAATCAAATATTTTCAGGTTGTCTTGAATGTCTGTTTTCAGAATATATTTAAAAGGTCCCAATGCTAAATAATATTGGCTGCATTTTTACCAACACAAAAATAATGGATGTGACAGTTTGAAAATTCTGCAAAGCACAGGAATGTCACTTCCAGAGGACTGTTTTTTCATTTTTAAAAACTACTCTCCAACAATTTCTGCTCCCTAGAAATGCTGAACTCCTTCCACTCCGGTGAGCCTTCTGTGGTCTCTTGCTTCTGGATCTTCCTGGGCTGTGTCCTCTTTCTTGACTAATTACCCCCTTTTCACCTAATTACCTTCTGCTCTTTCTCACCCTAACTTCTGCTTCCCAGTCTAAACAGCTTTTTCCAACAACTCGGCTGGTCCCATTTGCTAATTTCTATGCCACCTCCTATTACTGTAGCAAGATTAGACCAAGCAAAATTATTTAACTGTCCCCTTCTCTGAACTCTGATGCACTTAAAGGGCATCATTATAGCCCAGTATGTAGCATAGTGCTGGACATATTCCCACATTACATGAAAACTGTTTTTTCTCATGATACACGCATGACAAAGGCCAGTAGAATTAAGGGTAGATGACCACACATCTTCAGCATATTTTGTTTGCTTAAGGATTTATTTTTCCTAAAATCCTCACAACAGCAAGTATCCATCTCCTTTTATTAAAAAATTTTTCCATGTCACTGATATAAAACTTACTTTTTGCTTTCTTTTAAGTACAACTGGTATGTTTCCTTTCATTGTTTCAGGAGGTAATCTTCCCCCCTCCCCCCACTCCCCCCTGCTCCTGGCTGATGGAGTTGGATTTCTTACTTTTTCAGCACTTTATTTTAAATCCTAGCCTGCCTTTGGGGAGATTTGTCTTGTGTTTCCCTACTGAATGATTTCTTCTGAGCCTGTTGCTATGAAGTGCAGTAATTTGATTTTGAGATTTCAAGGAGAGAGTTTCAATTCTAGGCATTGGTTTTAGCAGCGTGACCTTAGAGTGCTTTAGTCATTCTTTAATGCCAAGTCTTTTCTCTGTTCTATTTTTGCTGAAGGCATATAGATTTTACAAACATATTGGGCTTTTGAACACAATCATCTCAGCCAGAATTCTCTGGGATGTACTTAAGGTGTGTTCATTTTGGATTGATAAAAGAGGATTTTCTTTGACTTAAAAATGTATTTTCCTGTCACAATTATACTCTAATTTCTTTAAACTATATTGCTTACTTATTGATTTTTTCCATCTATATATGTAAATATATTTTAAATTTTATCTGGTTTCTTTAATAGGACATAACATATTCAAAATAATATTGTGATTGTTGTCTTCTAAAATCTCAGAAGAGTTGAGAAAAGGTGGCTAGCAAGAGTAAATCATTATTTAAACAAAGTATTTGGATGACAGAATATTATCATTGATAAGTGAAGAAAATGTATTTGAGGATATTGATTTTTAGTAAAATACCTGTATAGGAAAGGTCTCATGAAATTTTCTTAACCAAATTAATTAAATGGATTTGGCTGGAAACATCAAAATTAGATTAAAATTGTCCCAAGTATCACAAACTAGCTAATGATATTGCATGTTAAAGTAGGTAGCTTAGATTGCAGTTAGTAGAAAAGGTCAGCTTTGAATTTTATATAATTTTGTTATGAATGTCATGGAACTGAAAACAATTGATAAAAATTTCAGTTTCCGTGTAACAGAAAATATCACTAAAATCTTGAAATTTCATGAAGTTATTGTGGACAGTTGTAAATATGGTCATAGAACAACAAAGCAAGAGTTAATTTGAAAAAAATGGAATGAAAATGGAGAGGATAAAATTTCATTTATGACCACAAATGACAATTTAAAGAAAAGTGAATAGTGTTAATGTTCCAGGTTTCTTTTATGCTTAATACTCTGCCTTGAGATTCTAACTGTGAAGTCATGTCTTGGTCTTATGTCCCTCTCTGCTCTCTCCTCTCAGAGAAGCAGTCTACTCGGCCGGCTTCAGAGGATACATCTGGGTTGATGACTTCCTCTCAGGTCTGTAGTGCTAGACCACGAGTTTGGTCCTGTGTCTCCATCCATCAACAGGGTATTTTCTCTCTTAGTATTGTCTTCATATGAAACACAAAACTCTAAAAGCCTTTAAAAATTGCCTTTTATGTCTCACTTCAGGTTTCTCCTCCCACTAAACTTGCTCATTTCTGTAAAGTGTGCTGTAAGACTGAAATCTTCAGCTTATTTTTTATTTCTTTCTCTATTATTCTTCAGGTTCAATGAGGTCATCTAATGGGGCCTGTTACTTCTTCCACAGTGTGTTTTTCTCATGGGAAACATCCTTAGTTTTCTGGCAAACTGAGATTACCTTGAGTGTAAATCTCTGTAAATAGTTTTCGAGCAGTTTCAGTGACCCCAGATTATCATTGACCCCTTTGATCTTTTTTAACCTTTTGAGGTTGATATTATCCAGATCTTACAGAATATGTGGTGAGCATCTTTGTTTCAGTCTAGTTATTTGTAACAATTTATATTTCCTCTAATCCTATTGAAATGACCGAAAGTCATATGTGCACATGCACATGCACATGTGTGTATTAAAATCGCTGTCTGTGCTTTAAACAGAAGTGATTCTGAGGAATATACAGAAAGTATAGTGAAGCCTTGAGTAATTTGTGAAAAGTATAGTGATGATAAGCTTGGACTGAGGTAAAGGAAAATACCATAAAAAGTAAATATCTAGGTTTCCACAAGAGAGGAATGAACCACTGATGTCAGACCAGCAAAGACTGGGAGTGAGGCGTTGATGAAGCAGGTAGCAAATGAAAGACCCGAGGGCTTCCCTGGAGCCTAGCACATGGTGGTGGAGTTGGTGGACATTCATCCTGAAGCTTCCTTTGGCAGTGAAGGTGGAAAGGCAAGGCTGGAGCTATGGTAATGGGCCAGTAATAAGGTCAATAAAGCAGCTAGTGAGAGGAGGTTCTCCTTCAGCTACCTTCAATCTGCCATTACAAACATCAGACTTTCCTTTTCAGTGTATCAACTGTAACTGGGACAGCATGGCCCCATTGAACTGCAAGAGAGGGTAGAAAAATATATATCCTTTTCAGCCTCTGTAGTGATAGTGAGAAAGGGAATGTGTGTTAAGCAACTGGCAATGTTTGTCTTTATAGAAATCCAGACTAGACCAGTAACAGTGAAGGACATTGAAAAATTTGTCTAAGAACTGTCTCCTATAAAAGTGCTCATCTCAGAAAGATTTAGAAGATTAGGGTTCTCCCTAATGTACGTTTTAGAAACATGAGATAATTCTGATGTTTAAGTCTTCTAAAATATATAGAATTAACGGAGAATCTTCAGTTTATTATATGAAACCTAATAGCAGAAAAATAGAAAACTACATACGAATATAGTTTAGGATGAGATAAAAATTTTAAAATAAAATATTAACAAATAGAAATTAGCTGTATATTAAATAAATACTACAATGAGATCAAGTGGAGTTCAGTATGGTGTCATAAGGCAATTCTGTGTTATATTTCTACAAAATTTTCTAAGGACTGAAAGGTAGATTTCAATAAATGTGAGGAATTTTAAATGCCTAGAATAAACTTAATAAACCTTCTGACATGGTTTTAAATATTCCCTTATGTGGCAGTACTTCAGGAGAAGCAAATGTTTGCTGAGCATTTTCTTTGTACTAGAAACTTCATAGGCACAGTATCATCTAATCCTCTTAAACATTCTCAAGATAGGCATTATTCTGTCTCGTTTTTTTACAGATGAGGAAAGTGAAGCTTAGAGAGGTTAATTAACCTTACCTTCGTCAGGTCTTACATTTGATCTTGTCCTTTTTAGAAGCTGCTAAATAAGATTACTAATGTTTCCTGGGTGCCAGTGGAAGATATGAGACTCTAGGGTCAGAGACCAAAGAATTGATTACATATGGCACATGAGCATCAATGTATTTGTTCTGGTTCCCCTTCAGCTGCGAGCCCACGGGGGCAATGCAATTGGTTGAGATGTCTGATCTGCACTCAAGTCGGTTTGTATTGCAACTGAGGAATACAGGGATTGGGGAATCCACCACTTCTGTAGCAAGAGTAAGCAAGCCTGTTCTTTGTCAGAGTTGTGGAAAAGAAGACATTATTTCATCTCTTACAGTTATCGGCTGCATAACAACTCTGAGTAATGGATTGGGTAAAAGAGTAGTCAGGGCCTTGCAATCTTGGCATTATAAGATGTGTGAAAAAGGCTAGAGATCTGACTACATTGTCTTAATAACCTTCACCTCTAAATTTACTTACCTCAAATTTTAGCAATCTTAATTCTTTGACTAGTGTCTCATACTTGTGATAATAGTGATTTTTGTTTGATACATTGATTCTTTTGAAATAAAAAAGTTAACAAAATCTTACTTTCCTGAATTCATATTCTTATACTTGTATATATTGATTTGTAAAATCAGGAGATGTTTAAAATATTTAGAAAAAGAATTTTGAGGTTTCCTTGGTATTTTTAAATCATTAGTCTAAAAGGGACATTTAGGCTTTATTGATGATGATATTGCTCATTTCAAAGGAAACAAAACATTTTGAAGAAAAGTATAAAATGAATTTAAAATCAATACAGAATTTATACTTTGTACAGTTTGGATGTGCAAACTCCAAACCAATGGCTATATTGTAGTATTTAAATGGTTATGTGACATGGTTTAGATTTAGCATAATTCACCTTTCAGAGAGAGAATATATATCTATGTCATTAAGTAATATATTCATGACACCTTTCCTAATTTCAGGTCCAACAAGCTCTTAGACACAAAGGCTTTCTATTTTGTCCAAATCAATTTCTGCAGTTTTTAATACTTATTTTTTTAAACCATCCTCTTCCTTTTAAAAGAAAGTGTCAAGCTAACAACTTGGAGAACAGGTATTGCCAAGGGAAAAAAGTTGTAGTTTTTGGAAAACTAGACAAAATAGAATTTAGAGCTAAGATTTGCTAATTGGAAGGGTTCATAGAAACAAGAGTGTTTTGAAGAATATTTTTTTCTGCATTGTGTGAGAAGCAGCAATTTCTGTCCTGCTGTTGTACTTAGAGCCTGTCATATGACTTATTTCTTCTTTTTAAATAAGCCACTTTGCTGAGGCAGGAGTTTGCTTATCATTTCTGTTCTGTGACTAACATTAGTCCTTTACCTAATCTTCACTTGCTAGTTGCTGGCTCTGGATGGCTCGGGTAACAACTCTAATGTAATTTCTGGGTTGCTGTTTGCATTTAATAGGTATTAAATTAAATGTGCAATTGGTCGACGGGAGATAAAAGTATCATTGAGCTTTTGTCAAAAAAGCTTGAAGCATATATTACATTCCAATGGGAAAACCATTAGCTTTAATAACTGAATATGAATTGTTGGCATTTATTATCCTTGTCAGTATGCTAATGCTCATTAGATTTTTAATGAGAGGATGACAATAAAAACATGGCATAGAGTTAAAAATGGATATTAATTAGGGTATTAAAATGTCATTTATGTAGTTGTGAAGAAGAAAGCTGGTAATTGAAGAAATACTTTGATAATAGAAACATTTCCTCACTTCTTTCCTTTTCTCTCCTATCTCTGTTATTAAACTATTATACAAATAGAGAAATAGAAAAAAAGGTAACAATATAACCACTTAAGGGAAATCTTTAAGACAAGTCCCTTGTGATAGTCAGGTATTTTTATGATGCCAGACAAATACAGATTTTAGCTATGGATGAACAGAACTATAATAAAGCACCCTGTAATTTTATAAGTGAGAAAACATATAGATTATTGATGCTTCTAAAAAGGCTTTATGGCATAAATTTAGAGTAGTTAATAATAAATAGCAAAGTTGCTGGGTTTTAAAAATTCTGTCTTCACTACTCACTGGCCATGTTACTAAAACTCTGAACTTAAACTTTCTTATCGGTAAAATGAGAATGAAAAGTAAATGCCATATTCCATATAAACCTCATTTAGCATATTCTCTAGCACACAGTAGGTAAACACAAAGTTATATGTTATTATTTCTAATCAAGTAAACTAAGAATGCGGGATGTTTAAAAACACAGCTTCAATTTCAATCTTTAACTGCTTTTGGCAAGTCTGTTCATTGTGGTGTATTTTGTTAAAGCCTTTAGAGCCCAAACACCCACATTTCATGCATGTCTCTTCAGCATTCCTTTAAATAAACTAAACTCAATGACCTTTATCAAGTGCCATTCCTTAGGGCTTGTGCCAGATGTATGAATACACATATGAATGAGAAATAGCCTCTGACTTTAAAGAGACAATATTTAACTATTAGCAGGTTTAGTAATTTGGATTTTGTTCAGTTTTTACTGAAATCTGGGATTTGTTTGTTTAAATAAAACATGTCTAATTTATCTGAGTTACTAATGCCAAGCTATAAAATAAATACATAAATGTATGTAAATTATATACTCTTACATTTCCTGGAAATGACCCAGTGTCATATCTGCTTTCACTTATGGCACATTTCAAGATGACAAATGTACAAATAAAACTAACATGTTTTTATTGTTCACACAGAATGAAGAATGGGGGAATTTTGAATGCTTACATAGCTATTCCTTGGTGAATACTTTTAGCCTAAGCTAAAGTTCAGCTGTGGTAAATGTGCAGGTTGGTAACAGAGCTCCCAGCTGCTCACTCGTATCAGTTGCTCAATCCCAGAACCAAAAGCCAGACAAACCTAGGATTAAATCTGGTTCTTTTATTTACTCACAGTAGGACATTGGGCATATTACCTAAATTGGGATAACCTTCAGTTTCTGCATCTGTAAAATGGGAATAATGATAGCCCACAAAGTATACAAAAATTACTATGTGCCAAGACTGTACTTAGCATAGTACAAGACTATTTAGAAGAATATTTACTTAGCACAGTATAGTCCTGGCATGTAGTACTTTTTATACATAGTCTTATCAAACTCCTACACCCACTGTACTTAGCATAGTCCTGGCACATAGTAAGTGCTATGAAAATTCATTTTTTAAAATTAAATTATTCCCTTTTTGGTCTGTTTTAATGTGACAAGAAATGTTTCAGTGATTGAAGGATCCTTCTCAGAAATAATTTGTCTTTAATTCCTCACCCTTAAGACCAATTTAGAGGACCTCAAAGTAAATGGCATAATAGTATGAGGAAAAAAAATTTATTGAAAATGTAGCATTGAACAATTCTTTTAATCTAATGCACAATTTACACTGCATGATTTTTAAGGTGTATAGGAATATTAACAAATTATATTTGAAATCTGGAGAGACAAACATAAGATCTCTCTCTGGATGCATATGGTGCTAGGTCAAAGGATGAGAGCGTTTCAGTGAATCCTAACACCACTCTGTTTATTACAGATAAGAAATGATCATATGAGACTCACAGGTGTTTCTTTCCAAATGTACCAAGAACTGTTGAAAGTGTGAATCTGTTGTATAAACAGGATTGGCTGCTTTGAAATCTAAGTCAATCCTTTCCCCTTCATCTATAGGGCCTCTCTTTGCATTCTAGTCTGATCAGCTATGTGCTATAGCCCTTCTCCACTAATCCTTAGCCCATGTAACCATGAAAACTCTTCAGTCTTTTGAGATATTTCCTGGAAGCCTTAGCTAATATATTCCTCTTATCACTCTTGGTAGAACTCCATATAAGTTGTCACTTATACCTGGCATATGCCCCTATTTTTGTAATAACAATATTAGTAATAAGTACTAATATATTACAGCCTTACTATGTGACAGGAACTGCATTCAGGATTTCAAATATATTTTCTCATTTTATCCCCACAAGGATTCTTTGGTAGCAAGTTGAAGTTACCGCTAGAGTTACCCATTCTGGATAGTTATAGTCTTGCCAAAGGCACTGGAGGATGTAGAAAGAAACCTCGAGCCAAATCTAGTTTTTCAGGTGCAGAAAGATACTTGTGGGCATTCAGCTTATTCAAATACAAATAAAGTACAGTCCCTGGCCATGAAGGAAGAGAAGCAGATAGGTTGAAGAAGAAGAAGAAGAGAAACTGTTAGGTTGAGACATTAAAATTTCCATTTTTGTAGAAGAAATTGGTCACATGTAAAGAATTTCATTTGTTTAACTTCATATTATATAATGTAATAATTGAGGATGCAAAAGTATCAATGTTTGCTTTAAGAACTTAAAAATGAAAATAAGAATGAGAGAAATACTTCTATAGTTCATAATGCAATTGCTTATTTTACAAGTATATATAAACTTAGCCCCAGCAATTATTTATTCAGTATTATAAGAAATATTTATTATAAGGGAAAAATATCAAGCTCTAAAACCACAGTGGTTAGATTATATGAAGGTAGAAAATAAAAGAAGGTTGATCTATGTTAAGCATTTCTGTTATAAAAAC
>NW_016809173.1:1152518-1193134 GCF_001698545.2 Rhinopithecus bieti | reverse complement strand
GTGATGTTCCCCTTCCCGAGTCCAAGTGATCTCATTGTTCAGTTCCCACCTATGAGTGAGAACATGCGGTGTTTGGTTTTCTCTTCTTGTGATAGTTTGCTAAGAATGATACTTGTGATCTTTAGCCAGTGACTTAAAGCCTAAAGTCTCACAGCTGCCTACTCACTCACCTTAATCCAAACAGTACAAAGACAAATATATAATTTTACATATTAACTTTACCATAATTAGGTACATGTAAAGGAAATGAAATTCCAAGTTGGTTAAGAAAGTGCCTAAGAAGGTAATACATTTCCAGGTGTACCTTGTCCCAAATTTGGAGACCAAATTATAATCTTCTAACCCACAAGTCCTCAGCCACCAAGTACTCTGGCAACTCAGCAACAGGTCTATTGAGAGAAGACAACAAGCACTGAGGGGAAGAGGTTTATCATAACCCAGCTTTGGTATCCCAGGAGTTGCCATCAGTTGGAATCATGAGGTTAAGTTTGGTGATTTGAAAAGGAGACTTGGCTTTGAACCAGTTTGTTGTCAATACTATGATTCCAGAGAATTCTAGCAATTTGTCAAAGATATGGAAATCAAGGACCAGCCCCTAGAGTAAGGGAGGCTGGCAAGACCCAGGTAGGAGGCTGGCAAGACCCAGGAGTATGTTGACCTGCTCCATTGATGTTGGGGTTGGTCATATTATTTGCTTTGACCAATGAAATGTTAGCAGATATGACCCAAGCAGGGACTTTAGAAGTTTCTGCCCTATTTTATGCTCTATAGACCCTTATAAGACCCTCAGGTAGATCATGTATGTAATATAGATCTGAGTCCAGCCATAGCCTAGGACAAAGGCTAACTGACCCACAGCCTGAAGCACAGCTGTCCACTTGGCTGAGCCCAGCCCTCTTCATTGGAATCACTATTGATCCTCAGACACATGAGTGTGGGAATACATCCCTGTGTTGTAAGCCATTGGGTTTTGGATGGGCTTTTTTAGGAGTGTACTGTTGGAATAGGTGACTGATATAATTACCAAAGTGTGTATGTATGTAATTTCCTCTCAACCTTTAACATTATCCCTGAGTATTATTAATTCTTATTAGTTGGAATTTTCCCAGTAATAATTTTTCATTGTCACCTGCCTAATCAGTGGCTTTTTTCCTGAGGGTTCTCAGTCCCAGTTCACCTGACAGAAACACCAGGGGAAAAGGTAATACCTATATTAGACCACGCCTGTAATCCCAACACTTCGGGAGGCCGAGGCGGGCAGATCACTTGAGGTCAGAAGTTTGAGATCAGCCTGGCCAATGTGGTGAAACCCCATTTCTACTAAAAATACAAAAACTAACCTGGCATGGTGGTGCACACCTATGGTCTCAGCTACTTGGGAGACTGAAGCCGGGGAATTGCTTGAAGCTGGGAGGCAGAGGTTGCAGTGAGCCAGGATCAAACCACTGCACTCTAGCCTGGGTGACACAGCAAGACTCCACTTCAAAACAAAACAAAAGAAATACCTGAGACTGGAGATGGGTAATTTTTAAGAAAAGAGGTTTAATTGACTCATGGTTCTGTAGGCTGTCTAGGAAGCTTATAATCATGGCGGAAGGTGAAGGGGGAGCAGTTTTCTCACATGGCAGAAGCTAGAGCAAGAGAGGGTGAGGGGAAGGTACCACACTTTTAAATGACCATAGCTCCTGAGAACTCACTATCGCGAGGACAGCACGAAGCCATGTGGGATCTGCCCCTATAATCTACTCCACCACCCTGCACCAGGTCCCACCTCCAGCATTGAGGGATTACATTTCAACATGAGATTTGGACAAGGACAAATACCCGAACTATGTCACTATCTTTTAGCAAAGTCCTCTTACTATTTTTAAAAGATTTCATGAAAACGTAAGTGCACTTATCTACTCAATAAATACTAAATGTGATCAACTAATTTATTTGCTTTTGAGAGAAAAGGGCCAATTAGCCCCATGTTTTAGTATATGCATCAAGTAACATCGTTTTCTTCAAGAATATCTGCCCATCTTTCTTCCAAATAATTTACACTCAGAAAATATTCTCCATGCTTATGTCATTATAAAAAGGAATTATTAGGTTGGTGCAAAAGTAATCGCGGTTTTTGCCATTACTTTTAATTGGTAAATATATTCTATAGGAAAAGGTAGGTAGTCAGAACTATTCAGCATAATCTGAAAAATCCTTCTAATCTGTTGACTTCTGGTGCATATCTGAATTTAAAAACAGTGTTTTATATGTAGATGTGTTTTTGTTTGCTTGTTTTAGCAGAATTGATTCTAAACTGGAAAATTTGTAAAATATGAATAATTTCTATGTGAAGGTGAATTTTAAATTGACTTGGACATTTGATTCCTATAAATTATCTACTCACACTGGAATTTTAAAATCCTAACTTTAAGATAGTTAACTGTACTAGTTTTGGAATATTAATACAGTGATCTTTTTCTGATTTTCAGTGTCTACCATGACTAAGGTGCATTAAATATATAAATATTTAATCCTTAACCAAACTGTAACTGAAGTTTGTATTACTTTTCTAATGAAAAACATACATTTTAACTAATTTTTGTAATCAACCTGCTCTCTTTTCACTACTAAGAAAATATAACTTAATCATTAAGACAAAACTTGAAATATTTCATAAACATAATAATGATAATAACAAATAATAAAACATTTGCCAAGAGCCTACTATGAATCCTTCTAAGAGTTTTATAGGTATTAACTAAAGTATCCCTCACAGTACCCTTTGAGATAAGACCTGCTATTAGCCCTCATCTTTTTTTTTTTTTTTTTTATATGAAGTCTCACTCTGTTGTCCAGGCTGGAGTGAAGTGGCGCAATCTTGCCTCACTACAACCTCCAACTCCTGGGTTCAAGCGATTCTCTTGCCTCAGCCTCCCAAGTACTTGGGACTACAGGCGCATGCCACCATGCCTGGCTAATTTTTTGTGTTTTTAGTAGAGATGGAGTTTTACCATGTTAGCCATGATGGTCTCAATCTCCTTACTCATGATCCGACAGCCTCAGCCTCTCAAAGTACTGAGATTAGAGGCGTGAGCCACTGTGCTCGGCCAGCCCTATTTTACAGGTAAGAGGAATAGGTATAGAGAGTTTAATTCACTTTCCAATGTCATACAGAATGTAAGTCATCAAAGCAAGATTCCAACCAGGCTTTAGAACCTGCATTCTTAAAATGTATATTGGTCAGTTACTAATGTTATGACTTTAACGATTGAGCTAGTTAGCATGCTTATTGGTCATAATTTCCCTTTTGAACCACCAAAGCTACTAAAATTTACCTTCAGTAACTGGCAAAGATCATGTTATCAATATAGTAAAGAATTAGAATATTGGCAGGTGATAATGATTCTATACTCAGAGGTTGGAAACTCAAATCTTAAGATGCCTGACTTTGAGATAACTATTTTTCCAGGACCCTTTGGGTGGGAATGACCAGAAAAAATGGCAAATATTCAATTCAATTTTGAATATTTTGGATAAAGTACTTTAAAATTTAGCACTTTTCTATGTTTTAAGATTTTATGTCGCCGGGCATGGTGGCTCTAGACTGTAATCCCAGCACTTTGGGAGGCCGAGACGGGCGGATCACGAGGTCAGGAGATCGAGACCATCCTGGCTAACACGGTGAAACCCCGTCTCTACTAAAAAATACAAAAAACTAGCCGGGCGAGGTGGCGGCGCCTGTAGTCCCGGCTACTGGGGAGTCTGAGGCAGGAGAATGGCGTGAACCCGGGAGGCGGAGCTTGCAGTGAGCTGAGATCCGGCCACAGCACTCCAGCCTGGGTGACAGAGCGAGACTCCGTCTCAAAAAAAAAAAAGATTTTATGTCAAGCTACTGAAATCTTAAATCTGATGAATGGTAGCTAAAGGAACTTGACGATCAACTTTAGACATCAAAATTAGGAAGAAAAAACTGCTTATAAGCAATAATCATTAATAATCATGTAATTTTGTAACATTGACATAAATATTGTTTGCATACTTGGTTGACCAATCAAACATTTTTTTTTTCTGCAATGGAATGTTAATACATTTCTAATTTCCTAGCCTCACAGTGTCTGTTACCGGGGGGCTATTTAACCTAAACTCCTCCATCTTTATGATTGGCTGTAGAAGCTATGGAAATAGATTTATTTTATCAAGTGTGGTTAATGGTGTTTTTGAAGGGAATATCTTAATTTGTAAGTTCTTTCTTGGGAAGACAGAGCTTGGCACTTTTTGAAACATATTCTGTGTTATGTAAATACCTAAATTTGACTCGAAATGATGGAACTTACTCGTTTCTTCTTTATAGCTCTAAAATTCTGTGGAGAAAAATGATTAGAAAAGTCATCTGAAATAAAACTGAACATTTTGAACAAGGCAGAATTCTATCAGGGGTTAAACACATGTACAATGAATCTTTCTCAGAATATTAGATACCTAAATTTTTTGAATTCTTTTTTCTTAACATTAATTTTTTAGGATCCAGTGGGAAGATACCTAAAATTAATTTACAGAAAAGCAAATTACAAAACTGGATGCTTAAGGGCAATAAAGAACCATTTTTTAAAGGTCAGCAAGTGAATAGAGTGTTGAATAATAATATACACCTCATCGTCTTATAGGATGACCAACTAATCTCAGCTTCCTTGGGTTAGAAGAAAGGGCTTTCCCAGGATGTGGAACTTTTCAGTATATGTTATAATACATAGTAGCCCTGAGAATCTCTAAAAAGCCACATGTTATATGTTATATTTTTTCCTCTCTGTTGACTGTATGAAATAAAGAGCATTTTTTAATGTAGCCTTTTGTGCATGCAGGACACATTAAATAATAAGGGTATTATTATAGTTCTTAATAATAAGGGTAACAGTTCCTACCTTCAAGATGCTTATAACTTAGATTAGTTGAAAATTTTAAAAATGATTCTGAAATAAACCAAATGAAGATGCATAGTCTATAAAACTCAGTTAATACTGAATATAAAATTGTACCCTTTGGGCTATTGATGATTTTTAATAATAAAATTCACCCTGGCAGTTTTCTGTTGACCACTGTGGAGTAGCGAAGTAGATTGCACTGGATGTCTTGTCTTTCCGCTTAGTTACCTCATAGTCTCAGTGAATTCATTTCATTTACCTGCTATTTTCCAGATCCAGTTTAAGTTTAATGATTCTCTAGCTGTTTTATTTTGTCTTGTTTTGTTTTAATGGAGTTTTATTCTGCAACAGACATTCTGGTAGACTTTTGCTAATTCATTTTAGAGTTTTCTCCACTTGAGCATGATAAATGTTGTTATGATCAAGGAAATAATTAGATAAAGTTACTAATAAAGTGTTGAGCTTGGAAAACAACTGACATGCAAACACACTAGCAGATGCACACACCACAGTCAGGGTGGATCATGTGAAAGGCTTTCAGCTGGACACGATGGCACGGGACGCCTAAGGAGGCTGAAACAAAACCCACTCCACTAAGGCTGCTGTTTTGTTTGCTTACCTGTTCTCCAAGCACACACTGTGCTCTGATTGCTGCTTTTATCTATTGTTTTTCAGTATGTTTTTCATGGGAAGATTGTATCATAGAGCATAAATCCCAGGGCAGGGTATACCTGTCATCATTTCACTAATGTACTTGTCTTCTGGCTTTATAAGATGATGGTAAATTTAATCGTATTTGCAACCCCCAGAAAGAGAGTTAGACATTTTCCTCTACCACATCACATGCATTCTCTGGTGATAAACACTTTTATCCCAACTGAAGCATATTATTTTCTTCCTTTCCTTCATAAATAAAGTTTATAATATTTTGCAAAAATCCTGTGGAACTTCCTCTGGATCCCTCCCTATGGCTTTCATAAATCTGGCATAATAAGAAATACATATTTGGTCCTCGTTTCCAGTTCCTAACATAGATCTCCTAAGACCCTTGTGATAGGGGTGATAGGAATGTCTTTTTTTTCTAATATTTTGTCTCTGTCCCTCATTCCTGACACAGAGCTCCTAAGTCCCTTGGAATTTCCCAGGTTATAGGAGCATCTTTTGTTCTAATGAGGTAACTCTTGGTGGGACCCTCAATAACTTCAGGATAGGGGCTGGTCAGAGAGGGGTAGGGCTGAAAGCCCCAGGCTTCAAAGCTATAATTCAGCTATAAAGCCTAGAACTTTCAGCCCTATCCCTCTCTAACTTCTTGGAGGAGAGCAAAGCTGGAGATTGTGTTAATAACAGGTCCTGACTACATGATGATACCTCCATAAAATCCTCTAAATGATGGGATTCAGAGTGCTCTCATATTTGTGAATGTGTTCATGTGTTGGGAGGGTGATGCACCCTAACTCCACAGGACAGAAGCTAATGCACTCGAGAAAGATCTTTTTGGACCTTGTCCTATGTACCTCTTTATGTGGTTTTTCATTTGTATTCTTTATAATAAACCAGTAAATGTAACTAAAGTGCCTTCCTGAGTTCTGTGAACCATTCTAGAAAATTAGTGAACTTGAGGGGGTGGGGCTTGTGTGAACCCCATAAGTATAGGCAGCTGTTCAGACATGCAGAAGGTCCAGGATTTTTGAGAGACCTGGGATTTTTGACTGGAATCTGAGTGGCGAAAGCAGTCTTGCAGGACTGAACCCTTAATCTATAGGGTCTATGCTAATTCCAGGTAGCTAATGCCAAATTGAACTGAATTGTTGAACACCCAGTTGGTATCCAGAGAATACAAGAATTGGTTGTTGCTATTGGAAAATATCTGAAAATAAGGAGATTAAATGATTCAATTCCTTCTGTATATTGAGTATTTTCCCCTGGGGAATTTAGAGATATACAAATATATTACAGCTATGCCAAAACTATGCCTTTAAAAAGCAATGAAAGATTAGATGGTAATTATAATGACAAAGATAATCTGAATGATGAGAATAATAGCCATAATTTGAGTACTTACTAAATGTCATTTGTTGATCAAATTGCTTTACATACATGATTTCATTGCATTGTAAGAGTAATCTCAGAGATAGCTACCATAATCTTTTCCACGTCACAAATGAGGAATCTGAGTCTTGCCAAGATTAAATAACTCTTCTTAGGGTCACACATTCCTATGTGGACCTGCATAGGAACCCAGGAGGAGAGAAAGGAGCCTCTACAACCATTTCCCAAAGAGAGACATGGATATGGAGAAGCAGCTTCCACTTAGCAATGCTGTTGTGAAGCAGAGCCCCCAGGTTGCATATAAGCCCAGAAGGTGAAAGCAACATTCACTAAAGTGTAAATAATGACCATAGAATAAGTCCTCCAGAAAGCATAATGGAAGGTTTTGAGAGGAAGATGATCAGTGACAGGCTCAGTTAACGAGGTGGAGAGGGGTGCCCATAGTATTTCATGGATGTGGATACTTGAGGGAGCTGCTGTGTGTTCAATAAGGGTATCCAGAATCAGAGCAAGATGTGTTTGACTAACCATGAGTTTTCCAAGAGAAACGTGTAATGGAAATGAATAGAGACACTGTAACACTTTCTGAGGTTAGCGTTAGCCTGATACGTGCTGCTGGACCTTAAGTTCTAAGGTAGTTGTGAAAAGCCTTATATTTACTGCTAATGCTGGCTGGAGGAGGCCCTAGGGATCAGGATCTGAGCCTCTAGGGGCAGAGGACCATGACCTGAATTTTGTAAATCTTCCTTGCAATGTGTGTCTCTGGTTAGTGGTGTGTCGTTACAAGGATGCATGATCCTTGTTGTGTGTTGGAGGTTGTACATTCTAGGAATGAAGTTATCTTCTGTATTGGTTAAGTCAAAAGCAAACATAAGTAAGATCTTTCACCATTGAAGCAAGGGAGGAGGGGTTGGGGAAACAAAAAAAGAAATAATTTTAATTTACCACCCCAGTGTCAGCAATTTTACATATACTACTTATTTTAATCTTAAAACAATGGGTGATTTTTATATTATTATTTTCATTTTACAGATAAGAATAAAACTTGGGGTTTAGATAGATTTAAAAACTATCCCAAGGTTATATAATAGTTGTAGGTAGATCTGGGATTAAAATCCAGCTCAACTGATTACAAAACTTGGCTTTTACATAGCGTATGGCAAGACATTTTAGTAGTTGGAAGTCTATTGCCTGAATCTGCTAAAATACAAACATTAAACATATGTTAGTTTTTGAATCTTGTCTAGACCTTTTGCCAAGACATACAAGCAACTTCTGTAACCTATGACTTTTTCATTTCTCTGAATTTTGTCTTAGTACTTTAGGAAATCCAGGATTGTACATTTATAGGCAGCTTTCATTCAGGATTTTTCATTATCATCAGTTATAATTCTGATAGATATTGGGAAGGGACTTAAATGGGATTGAAATGGAAGTTCCATTACATTGGGGGAAGATCTTGACTTTCCTTTATTCAGAGATTCCTTGGGAAACATCTGTCCTCATCTCACATTCCTCAATGTTACCCAACTTAAGTCATAAACACAGCCTCACTGGTCTAAGGTCAAGTCCCTTAATTAGAAGGAATAAACAAGAGGGAAGATTTCACTCTCAAATACTAACCCAGGGGACTGGGGGAGCTTTCTAAACCTCTAGTCACTGCTATAATAATTTCCACATGGACCCAGTATAGCACTTTACACACCACATTATACATCTGTTTCATCAAGTACCCAAAGCAGGAGCACAGTTTTCATCCCCATACATTTCTGTTATCTTTATAGGTATCTAATAAGTGCTTGCTGAAATGGACAATCAGAACTCAAAAGGTGAGTAGTTTGCCAGAGAGGTTAGAAAGGTCCACCTGGAGCCTATTTTATTAGGCTGGCACTTTACCCCTATGGAAGGTGAAAAGTTCCTAACCAGGGATGTTGAAGCATGGGCAGGAAAAGCACTTGGCCAAGAACATTATAGATGACATTTTAAGACTCCTTTCTCAACACAGGTTGCTGGTTGAAGGGTCTAGGTTCTTGTTCTACCTCTGCTGTTCTTTGGAAATTTGCACAAAGCCCTTGATATATAACTGCTCAGTTCTTTGTTTGCCACATAACTAGGGAGCATTTGATAATCTATAAGATCATTTATATCTCAATAATTCTTTGACTTTTATGAAGTACCATGGGAACAATGAATATATTTATTTGAATAAGTGCAGTATTTCTTAGAAGTATATGTCTTAATAACCCAAACCTAAATAACTTAAATCATAATGAACAAATGGAAAAAATAAGAGCATCAGAAATCTATCACTTAAATGTTAATGTCTAACAATATTTAAAAAAACTTCATTTGAATGATAGCATTTTGCTTTGAAATTATTAAGTCTTCACAGCATATAATCACTTATGCCTGTTGCATTCTCATGAAAATACATTGTAATGTTTCTTTTGAGACAGTCTTCCCTAAAGAGAAGTCTTTAGATATAAACCAGTCATTCAGATGCGTAAGAAAGAGACTGTCATTCTGTGTCCTGACAGACAATGAACTGGAGAGAAAAAAGAATAAAAAATATAGAGAGGAGGGGAAATGAGAATTAAATGTATTCTTCAGTACAATCTTTATTTTTTATCCTTGTCTGTCTGAAATAGCCTCCTTCACCCTGGTCCTCAGCTATAGCTTAGACTGCAGAATTCGATTACCTAGCTTTGAATTCTGACTTTACCACTTATTGAGTAGTCTCAAAAGTTATTTACCTCTCAGTATGTCAATTCCCTTGGCCTACAAAGGATATAATAGACTTATCTCATAGAGTTGTTGTGAGGATTCAATTTTAAAACACACAAAACGTGATTAGAAGAGTGCTTGGCGTATAATAGACATTCAATAAATGTTGTCTAGTGTAATTATTACAGTCATTGTTGTTAACTTATGGCTGGAGTTAGTTGGATATCCAGAGCAATTCTCTCAAACTCAGACATGTTTTTAAAAGTAAAATTGCTCAGAGTTATTTTGTACTGAATGGAAACCCCACCAAATCCTGCTAATTCTATTTAAACTGCCTTCCACATCTACCACACACTTTTTATCTCTCTTGTTAATATACTTGGTTCAAACATTCTTCATCATGTGTGCTTTGGAATTAGTCTCCTAACTGAACTTGAAAGTCTTTATTTCTCACGTTGTCATCAAATATCTCTTTCTGACTTGCAAAACTGAAATATGTTTGAAGCCTACTGTAGCATATAGTAAGTATTCAACAAAAATTATTTTTCTTCCTAATATTTATCTTCTAGTGATGTAGCAGGTTGCTTGTAAATAAGCAAGCTCTGCAGCACTGGTGACATTCAGGTAGCTGCAGAATAAAATGTATTAGGGATTCCATAGTAGGGATTTTCCTATTGTGTTGAGATTAGACTGGAACTAAGTTGCTTTCCAGCTCTTGGGATTCTCTAATTCTATGGCATGGATATAGGCTGAGTTTAAGAAAATTATCACTGAAAAATTCACAATATTTTAGACATTTTTTTTTTCAGTCCCATTTGGATGTCTTCTTTGTTCTAAAAATCTATATAAATCCTATTAAGTGGCTGGGCACAGAGGCTCATGCCTGTATTCCCAGCACTTTGGGAGGCCGAGGAGGGCAGATCATGAGGTCAAGAGTTCAAGACCAGCCTGGTCAATGTGGTGAAACCCCGCCTCTACTAAAATCCAAAAATTAGCTGGGTATGGTGGTGGCGCCTGTAATCCCAGCTACTCGGGAGACTGAGGCAGGAGAATCACTTGAAACTGGAAGGCGGAGGTTGCAGTGAGCCGATATTGCGCCACTGAAGTCCAGCAAACCTCCGTCTCAAAAAAAAAAAAAAAAACCTATTAAGTGTGAGATTTTAAAAAACAGAGTTTAATGCCTACAGAAATTTGTTCATTATATTATGTTTACAGTTTTATACCTAATTGATTAGGAGAATCTTTATAATTTAAAAGAGATTTTCCTTTGTTTCTTTTGAACACGCTAAAGAGAAACAGACAAAAGGGAACATTGTTTAATATTGGTGTTTTGATTATTTTGATGTTATAAAGAAATAACTAAAGAAAATGATATTTGCAAATATTATGTTTTGTATTATTTAAATGCGCTGTCAAATATCATGTAAGGTGATACAAATAAACCAAATAACAAACACATGATGGCATTGGCAGGAACCTGCTGTGATTATGAATTATGGATTCTCATTGTCTATATATAATGATCTCACCGTAACTCCAGTTGAGGAAGTTAGAAATGAACTTAGAATTCTGGCATGAAGTCACCACTTTCTAATGGTTTTCTCTGTAACTAAAGGTTTTGGAATAGATTTGAAGAGAGCCATCTTATGTTGAATTCTACTTCATAGCGTCTAGTTTTACAGCACATTCTCGTAATAGTGAATTTTCAGTTTTTGTATTTGAATTATTATGATGACAGTCAAGCTGCTGCCTTGCTTGTGCTTGTGTCTGCACCTGTACAATTCTCTGATATGCATACTTTTTATTGTATGATTAAGGGATTTTTGCTGTATTACCCAGCCTGGTATTGCAATGAGACACATTTCTCCACAAAGTAGGCTGAGTCACACCCTGAGGATAAAGTCCTTATAGACCTGCTGTTTACTTAGGAGAGAGACTTGTCCCTGAAACCAGAAATTAGGGGTGGGAGGACATTTATTGGGCATTAGTGTTAGAATCCTTCTTGGATTATGGAGGTATCACAGTGACTGAAATGCTGCTAGGTCCTAGAGATACTCTCTGTGTGAGGCCTCCTGGGATTTGTGAAGAAAGATTTATGGTGTGAAGCTGGTGTCTCTGAACTGACCCTTGGAAGCTAAGATATTGAAATTCTCTTTTCTCTGTGTCAGGAGTATGGGATAAGCCAGGTTTTAAGGGCCAGTTAGGGAAAAACAATTAAGCAACAATGAAAATAATTTACATTTGTCTAAGTTGAATTGTTTTATCTCTTTGACCCATTTTTACTTTCTTTTCCGTTTCTGCTTCAGTATCCGTTAGCGGCAGAATTGTGCCACCCTCCCCAAATTCCTATGTTGAAGCTCTTACCCCTAGTACCTCAGAGTGTGACTATATTTGGAGTCTTTAAAGAGATGGTTAAGGTAAAATAGGCCATTAAGATGGGCCCTATTCTAATCTGATTGGTGTTCTTATAAGAAGAGGAAATTTGGACACACAAAGAGATACCAGGGATGTGTATGCACAGAAAAAACATAGAAAGTGACCATCTGTTAGCCAAGGAGAGAGGCCTCAGGAGAAACCAGACCTGTTGACACCTTAACCTCTTAGACGTCTTCGGAACTGTGAAAAATAAAATTTTCTTGTTTAAGCCACCAAGTCTGTGGTACTTTGTTATCGTAGCCTGAGCAGCTGAATATAGCATCTAACAAAGCTCCCCTTTGGAATACTAGCTGGGTTTGTCAGTGCTGAAGGGAACGAAGCAACCCAGGACATAGAAATCAGTAAGAGAGAATACCAAGAGGTAGATCAAGTTTGTGACTTCCATGTCTTGTTGCTTTTGCTCACTAAGCCTGAGAGTTCTTTTTATTTTTTAAGAAAGAAGACAATTCCCCTCAAATTACCAATTGTAAGCTGAATGATGAAGAAAGTTGGAAGATTAAAGTGAATTGTATTAACCAAATCATTTTCCTTTTGTGTAGTTTTAAATACAGTTGTTTAAAATCTATGGGAGATTTTTTTAAAAAACTTGCTTTTGAATCCTGGGAGAATGAGTTCTTACAAACTATCATAATTCTGAGACATCAGCCTTTCCTTCGTCAGATATTTGTAGAAACCAGGAGCTGAAACAAAGCAATGGTTCAGGCAACCACAGAGACTTGCATGGATGAACACATAAACGAGACACCTATTCCCCATGGCCAAAGCTATCTGGAATATCATACTGTTTAAGTATAATATTCTCAGAATTTACGGAGAATCTAAAACAGAAAGAGCTGTGGTTTTATTTTGTAATCATAGAAGTATTACCTGAGACAATTGTAAACCATTTACAGTTGTTAGAAGATAGTATAATAGTGCCTTTATTGTATTTCCTATATTTATTTGTGATTTTCAGTATTCTAATATAATTATCCTTGAGCTTCTGAATTATTAGATCCTCTATAGTATTATGACTATAGATTGAATTATCAAGTAATAAAAAGTGTAAAACATTTCTGATTTCATGTAAACCTTGATTTTCAAGTTTCCAGTCAAGAAAAGAAAAGAATGAAGAAACTTTCATGTTGTTTCTGATGTGTTTTTTCTCCCCTTTCAAATCAGAAGAAGGGCCTGTAAATTCTAGAGAGAACTATTTTTTTAAGCCTTGGGGAAAAGTCTGTTATTGACTTAGATTGGCTAAATCTTAAGGGTTAATGTTGGTATTTGTATCCTAACTGTTCTACTCTATTAATTTCCTATTAATAAAAATTATCACAAATTTAATAGCTTAAAACAACACAAATTTATTCTCTTACAGTTCTAGGGGCCAAAATTCTAAAACTAGTATAACTGGGCTAAAATGAAGGTGTTGGCTGGCCTGCGTTCTTTCTAGAGGCTCTAGGGAAGAATTTGTTTCCCTGCCTTTTCAAGCTCTTAGAGGCTGCCTACGTACCTTGACTTGCGAATCCTTCCTTTATATTTAAAGCCATCTGTGTAGCATCTTCAAATCTGTCTCTCTGACTTCTGCTTCTGTCCTTACATCTCATTCTCCGACTGATTCTCCTGACTCTCCTGACTCCCTCCTATAAGGACCCTTATGATTATATTGGACCAATGGATAATCCAGGGTAATTTTCCATCTCAGAATCCCTTAGTCACATATGTGAAGTTTCTTTTGCCATTTAAGGTAACATATTTACAGGTTCTGAGTATTAGGACATGGACATCTTTTGGAGATCATTATTCTGCCTATCATACCCATACAACCTGAAGTCCTTCTGCTTGTGAAATGGATGTATCAGGGCTCACATGCAGTGGATTAATTATCTCAGGAATTTTAATAGTCAGACTTACAGAGTACACGTATGCAGTCGTAGTCAGATTTAATGGGTGTACCAGATTTAATAGATAACTGCTGTTGATGTGAAAACGGCCTGATGGATGCGAGTTGTCAGAGGATATAGAGGCCTACAACCCATTATCTGTAACTTAGGACCAGCTGGGTTTCAGATTCTTAAAAGGTAATGCAGTTCAGAACTATATATTACACAATGTTCCCAGTGGGCTCTGTAGCTAGATTAATTACTATTTCTGCAGTAAAATATGAATATTCATATTTCTTATTAAGATAAAAACACCATAAATAGCCTCGTATCAGTTCATGTCAGGTTTTTGCTGCCTCTTGACTTGAAAAAAATATGCAATTTTTCATACCCTTTTAATTTCGTAATTGTGCATGGTATCATTGTGTAGGGAAGACCAAGAGCCAGAAAATGCACCATGCACACATGCACATGTGCAGATACCTCTACAAACAACTTTAATATCCTTATATGTTTAGTCAAGTTTAGGGTGAAATTTGTGCATAAAAATGAACTAGAAAAAAGGTAGGGTCATACATAATTAAAACTTTACTAAGTATTCTATCATAAATTTTTTTTCTCCCTTGAACATAAGGAGGTGTTCTTGTATAGTTAGAGAAAACAGCTATAGATGATTGAACTAGAAATTTTTATTGGTACAGATCCCTTAGTTTTTCTAACATTTACCTGGTAGGAACACTACATGAGGGAAAAGAGTATTTTCTCTAGACTGATGGAAACTAACTCTTGTAAATGTAGTTAGAGCTCTCGCAGAGCTAAGGGAGATCCATCAGTATTATTATTATTATTATTTTTTTTTTTTTGGTGTGGAGGGGGTACCCATCACCTCAAGCACTTATCCTTTATGTTACAAACAATGCAATTGTGTTTTGTCTCTGTGAGTGTAATTATTTTAACTTTTAGCTCCCAGAAACAAGTGAGAACATGCAAAGTTTGGCTTTCTGTGCCTGGCTTATTTTGCTTAACATAATAACCTCTGGTTCCATCCATGTTGTTGCAAATTACAGGATCTTGCTTTTTATTTTTATTATTATTACTGGCTAGTACTCTATTGTGTATACATAACACTTTTGCATTACCCATTCATCTGCTGATCACTTAGGTTGTTCCCAACTCCTGATCATTGTGAGTAGTGCTGCAATAAACTTGGTAGTGAAGCTATCTCTTGCATGTATTAATTTCCTTTCTTTTGGATGTATACCTATGAGTGGGATTGCTGGATCATATGGTAGCTCTATTTTTAGGTTTTTGAGATACTTCCAAGCTGTTCTTCATAGTGGTTGTATGTCTGGAATTGGTGGGTTCTTGGTCTCGCTGACTTCAAGAATGAAGCCACAGACCCTCGCAGTGAGTGTTACAATTCTTAGAGATGGTGTGTCTGGAGTTTGTTCCTTCCGACGTTCAGATGTGTCTGGAGCTTCTTCCTTTTGGTGGGTTCATGGTCTGGAGTTGTTCGTTCTTCCCAGTGGGTTCATGGTCTCGCTGGCTTCAGAAGTGAAGCTGCAGACCTTCACAGTGAGTGTTACAGCTCATAAAAGCAGTGTGTACCCAAAGAGTGAGCAGCAGCAAGATTTATTGCGAAGAGTGAAAGAACAAAGCTTCCACAGTGTGGAAGGGGACCCAAGAGGATGTCTGCTAGTAGGCTCAGGCAGCCTGCTTTTATTCCCTTATCTGGCCCCACCCACATTCTGCTGACTGGTCCATTTTACAGAGAGCTGATTGGTCCGTTTTATAGAGAGCTGATTGGTTTGTTTTGACAGGGTGCTGATTGGTGCATTTACAAACCTCCAGTTAGACATAAAAGTTCTCCAAGTCCCCACTAGGTTAGATAGATACATAGTACTGATTCGTATATTTGCAAACCCTGAGGTAGACACAGGGTGCTGATTGGTGTATTTACAAACCCTGAGCTAGACACAGAGTGTTGATTGGTGTGTTTACAATCCTTTAGCTAGACACAGAGAGCTAGACATAAAAGTACTCCAAGTCCCCACTAGGTTAGCTAGATACAGAGTACTGATTAGTGTATTTACAAACCCTGAGCTAGACACAGAGTGCTGACTCATGCGTTTGGGATCCCTTAGCTAGACATAAAAGTTCCCCAAGTCCACACCAGACTCAGGAGCCCAGCTGGCCTCACCCAGTGGATCCCACACCAGTGCTGCAGGCGGAGCTGCCCACCAGTCCCCAGCCCTGCGGGCACTCCTCAGCCCTTGGGAGGTCCATAGGACCAGGCGCCAAGGAGCAGGGGGCAGTGCCCATCAGGGAGGCTGGGGCGCTGGGGAGCTCACGATGGAGTCGGGGGACTTGGGCCGGCGGACTGCAGGTCCTGAGCCCTGCCCTGCTGGGAGGCAACTGAGGCATGGTGAGAATTTGAGCCCAGCGCCAGCAGTCCTGGGGGACCTGGCGCAAACTCCGCAGCTGCTGGCCTGGTGCCAAGCCCCTCACTGCCCTGGGCCAGCGGTGCCTGCTGGCCGCTCCCAGTGTGGGGACTGCGGAGCCTGCACCTGCGCACCCCCGGAACTCATGCTGGCCTGTGAGCACAGGGCATAGCCCCGGTTCCCGCGGGCGCCTATCCCTCCACACCTCCCCACAAGCAGAGGGAGCTGGTTCCAGCCTTGGCCAGCCCAGAGAGGGGCTCCCACAGTACAGTGGCAGGCTGAAGGGCTGTTCAAGCTCGGCCAGAGTGGATGCCCAGGCTGAGGAGGTGCCGAGAATGAGGGCTGCTAGCACGTTGTCACCTCTCAGTTGCACTAATATACATTCTCACCAAATGTCTATAAGGGTTCCCTTTTCTCCACATCCTCACCAGCATTTGTTATTGCCTCTTTTGGATGTAAGGCATTTTAACTGGGGTAAGGTGATATCTCATTGTAGTTTTAACTTTGCATTTCTCTGATGATCAATTATTTTGAGCATCTTTTCATATACCTGTTTGCCATTTGTATGTCTTCTTTTGAGAAATGTCTTTCCAAATCTTTCACTCATTTTTAACCAGATTATTAGATTTCTTTTCCTGTAGAGTTTCTTTACTTATATATCCTAGTTATTAATCCTTTATCACATGGGTAGTTTGCAAATATTTTCTCTCATCCTGTGGGTTGTCTCTTCACTTTGTTTATTGTTTCCTTTGCTCTGCAGAAGCTTTTAAACTTGTGACCTCAGATATCCATTTTTGCTTTAATTGCCTGTGCTTGTGGGGTATTACTGAAGACATTTTTGCCCTGTCCAATGTCCTGGAAATTCTCCCCTCTGTTTTCTTTTAGTAGTTTCATAGTTCGAGGTCTTAGATTTAAGTCTTAAATCCATTTTGATTTTATTTTTGTATATGACAAGAGATAGGAGTCTAGTTTCATTCTTCTGCACATGGATATCCAGTTTTCCCAGCACCGCTTACTGAAGGGACTCTTCTTTCACTACTGTATGTTCTTGGCAACTTAGTCAAAAAAGAGTTCACTGTAGATGCATTGACTTATCTCTAGGCTCTCTATTCTATTCCACTGATCTATGTCTCTTTTTATGCCAATACCACACTGTTTTGGTTAGTATAACTCTCTGGTATAACTGAATGTCAGGTAGTGTGATTCCTCCAATTTTATTCTTTTTGCTTAGAATAGATTGGCTATTCTGGGTCTTTTGTGGTTTGGTATAAATTTTATGATGTTTTTTTCCTATTTCAATGAAGAATGCCATTGGCATTTTGATAGGGATCACATCAAATTTATAGATTTATTTGGGTATTATGGATATTTTAACAATATTCGTTCTTCTAATCCACGATAATGAAATATTTTTCCCTTTTGTGTGTGTCTTCTTTGATTTCTTGCATCAATGTTTTATATTTCCTTTGTAGAGATCTTTCATTTCTTAGCATAATAATTCCTACAACTTTAATTTCATTCATAGCTGTAAGTGGAATTTCTTTCTTGATTTATTTTTCAGATTGTTTGTTGTTGGCATATGGAAATACTACTGATTTTTCTGTGTTGATTTCATACCCTGCAACTTTACTAAATTCATTTATCAGTTCTAATAGTTTTTTTTTCTGCTGGAGACTTTGGGTTTTTCTAAATATAAGATCATATCGTATGTAAACAAGGATAATTTGACTTTTTCCTTTCTAATTTGGATGCCCTTTATTTCTTTCTCTTGTCTGATTGTTCCAGCTGGAACTTCTAGTACTATGTTGAATAACAGTGATGAAAAGGGGGTATCCTTGTCATGTTCTTAATGTTAGAGAAAAGGCTTTCAGTTTTTTTCCTACTTCAGTATGATATTAGCTATGGGTCTGTTATATATGGCTTTTATTATGTTGAGGTATGTTCCTTCTATACCCAGTTTTTTGAGGGTTTTTATTATGAAGGTATGTTGAATTTTATCAAATGCTTTTCCAGCATCAATAAAATGATCATATGATTTTTGTCCTTTATTCTGTTGACATGATGTATCACATTAGTTGATTTACATATGCTGAACCATCCTAACAACCCTGGGATAAAACCCACTTGGTCATGATGAATGATCTTTTTAATTTATTGTTAATTTCATTTGCTAGTACTTTGTTGAGGATATTTGCATCAATATTCAGTGATATTAGCATGTAGTTTCCTTTTATGGATAGGTCTTTGTTTTTGATATCAGGGTACGACTGGTCTTGTAGAATGAGTTTGAAAATATTCCTTCCTCCTTATTTTTTGGAATAGTTTGAGTAAAATTGATAATAGTTCTTCTTTAAATGTTTTGTAGAATTCAGCAGTGAAGCCATTGCATCCCAGACTTTTATTTGCTGGGAGACTTTTTATTACAGCTTTGATCTCATTACTTGTTATTCATCTGTTCAGGTTTCGAATTTTTTCAGGGTTCAATTTTGTTAGGTTGTATGTGTCTAGGAATTATTTATTTCTTCTATATTTTCCAATGTATTGGCATGTAGTTATAGTAGTCTCTAATGAACCTTTGAATTTCTGTGGTATCAGTTGTAATGTCTCTCTTTTCATCTTAAATTCATTTTGATTTGATTTTTGTATATGACAAGAGATAGGAGTCTAGTTTCATTCTTCTGCACATGGATATCCAGTTTTCCCAGCACCACTTACTGAAGGGACTCTGCTTTTATGTATTTGTGTCTTCTCCTTTTTTTTCTTAGTTTGGCTAAAAGTTTGTCAATATTTTAAATCTTTTTGAAAAATCAACTTTGTTTCATTGATCTTCTGTTGTTTTCTTCATTTCAATTTCATTTATTTCTGCTCTGATCTTTATTATTTATTTTCCTCTACTATTTTTGGGTTTGGTTTACTCTTGCTTTTCTAGTTCTTTAAGATGCATCATTAGATTGTTTATCTGAAGTTTTCTTCTTTTTTGATGTAGGCACTTACAGCTATAAAATTCCCGCTTAGTTCTGCTTTTGCTGTATCCCATAGGTATGGGTATGTTGTGTTTCTGTTATCATTTGTTTCAAGAAATTTTTTACCTTCTTTCTTAATTGATCCTTTGACCCACACTTTCAAGTTTATTTAGAGCCTCAGAGTGCTTTATCCCACGGTGGTGAGGCTTGCAAGAACTGAAGTTCTGATTGCCAGGATGAGTGATACCCCTCTGGCTAGGGCCAGTTTAAATATTCCCTCTTTGGACATGAGTCTGCTGAGTTCAGCCACATTTTGCTTTTTGCTGTGACAGTTCAGCACTGAGTTCAATGCATTGTCTCACAATCACTGTGCTCTCCTTCCCCCAAGCAGACAGATTCTCTTTGTGTGCCACATGGTCACTATCAGGGGATGGGAGAGGGGTGGCATCAACAATTCAAGACTGCCTTTTCTACCCTCTTCTTTGCCTCTTTCTGAGCTATGAAGTTAAATCCAGGTGCTGTGAGTGCCCATCTGATTTTTGGCTCTTATGAAAATTCTTTTTTGTGTGTGGGTAGTTGTTAAATTGGTGTCCTTGCCCAGGGTTGGAAGGACAATTAGTGGAGCCTTCTATTCAGCCATCTAGCTCTGCCCCTCCATCATTATGTTTAAGGGAGTTTCTGAAAAAGTCCTACTGTGGGGAGGCACAGTGAGTTCCCTGAAATGATGTAACCATGAGCAAAGGGAAAGATTGGACCCATGGGGTAGTCCTAACTCTGAGTCTGGAATTAAGATTAAGGAGAGTAGGTGCTTTTAAGGAGAGTGGTGACACGTGTTAAAAAGCTGTCCTGAGCCCTCAATATGTTGCCTTGAATCTAGGAAATGGCTGTGTGTGTGAATTCGAAGAAATGGTTAGTCTCTTGGTGCATAAGTCTTCTGAGGTATGGAGCACTCTCAAGTGAGTTTACAATAAAAAAAAAAATCCCTCAATAAGGGAAGGCTATGTCATGCAGCAGTAACAAAGAGCCCCCATGTCTTACAGTGATAACACAATTTTCTCCCTTGTTTTTCCTACATGTCTATCCATTCTAGGATGTTCCTGGTCATCTTGGCAGGAAGAAAAAGAACTCTAAGGGCACTGCACTGCCAAATGAATGCTTTTTTCCTAGCACTGATACACATCACTCTCATTCCATCTCATTGACCAAAACTAGTCATGTGGTGCCTCCACACCACAAAAGAGGCAGAAAATACTGTCCTATCATGTCGCCAGTGGCACAGAAGCAGAAATATTTGACAAATGACACTAATATCTATAACCTCCTTCTTTAAAGGACTGCTATATCTAGAAATGTTCTAGGAATCAGTAAGAATAGAAGACCCAGGCTCAATCTCTGGGACTCAGATATTTCAGTTAGTTTTACCGATAGTGGTGCTATTGCTCTACAAGCCCCACATCTCTGGGAGAAAGCTCAATTCTTGCTGCCTCTCCCTAGCTTTCATTTCATAGGTGGTTCAGTTTCATGTCCCATTTCTGCACCATAGCCAACAGAAACAGAAACAGTAACTTCTTCTGATCCCTGCCCTGGGGTAGCTTTATATAGAGTGGCAGAGTCCAAAAATCAAAAGAGTTTTTAAACCCACGGGTCAAAATTTTGAAGGGAAGTCTTTTTCATTGACTAGAGCAAGTGGAACCTGATTGCCTTTATTTACAGAGTAGAATATTTTGTTGAGTAATCACATTTGAGACATAACCCCAAACAAAGCTCCTGCTTAGCAGGCATTCCTCTTCAATACATCCTTGTGGGGTGCCATCTCTCCCCATCATCCCCACCTCATTCTTTTCCATCCTCTCCCCCAAACACTTGCACATTCTCCAATAAGCATATAGTACACAGGAATCCCTGGATGCATAAAGGGGAGGGAGTTGGAACTTACATGTACATGAGTGCTTGAGCCTTGCACTGAGAGATATGAATGGGGCCCCTTTTTTGCACCTCAAACTGTAAAATTAAACAATCAGCAGTTCAGGCAAATGTTCTCTTTTTAAATTCATTAATAAACATTAATATTTACTGAACTGCTTTGAGGGAGATTAGAATTGTCCATATTTTGTTCTCCCTTTTGATTGCTGAATATGGATGCCCTAGAATTGGCTTGTAACAAGCAAGAGCAAAATATAAAGGATTGTTGCCTGCAAATGTATTAACTTGAAACAGTCTACTGCACATGCAAGGAAATATTATATATATGATCTGTGCAGTGCACCAAGTTTATTTAACTGTAAGAATCTATGGTAGTTGGAGTCAAATGTTAAGCAGTTAAATAAAGTATGCATTACTTGCTCACTATCTCCAATTGGTATTGATTAATGCACTGCTACTGAATATTTTATTATAGATGTTCACAAAATATCTTCTTTTCTGTTATCTCTGTGCTTATATTTTCATCATTGGCAGGTGAGAAATTCTTCTCTTTCTACAGTATGATTGTGTATAGTGCTTCGTCTCACTCTGCTAAGACAAATGATAACTTTTTAGAGATGATTGCTGAAAATGCCACATTACACAACTTGCTGTTTCCCATGATTTTCGCATTAAGTAGGATGAATAAATAACTTACTTTTCAGTTGTTCATTCTTCTTGCAACTAGTCCTATGGCCTGCTACATTTTCTATTTACCAAATTCTATTTTGCAAGTATATTTGCATTTCAATACGTATTTAATATCAGAGGAGGAATACAAATGGCCAGGTACTCGGGAGACTTAGAGTTGAGTTACAGTTTGTTACTGAATATTTTTAATCTTGGTGTCAGAAAACCTCCATGAGCCCTGTTTTTATCTATAAAATCAATGTCTTAAATAATTCTCGGGGTTGTTTTACTTTGAAAAGGATCTGATTCAAAATGTTCATCACCAATAAAAAATATTAAGAGGTTGAGGTTACTGTAATTATTTGGAATCTGACTTTAAGTCATTCAAAATTTTATTTTGTTAACAGAATTTAGATTAATATCTCATTATATATAATTTGTATACATTTATTTTATTAATTAAAGTATTCATATAATAGGCATACTATTTAATATATTAATCTAATATGTAATTCTATTATATTTTATAATTTTATTTTGTTTCATATTTATTTTATTTTTTTATTTTGAGATGGAGTCTTGCTCTTTGCCCCAGGGCTGGGAGTGGCAATGGCTTTGACTTGGGCTCCACTGCCAAAGCCCTCGCTTCCTGGGTTCAAGCAAATGTCTACTCTCAAGGCCCCCGAGTAGCTGGACTACAGGCTATGCGGCCATCCACCGGCCTGGGCTAATTTTTTTTTTTTTTTTTTTTTTTTTTTTTTAGGTAGAGACGGGGTCTCACTGTGTAGGGCCAGGGGTGGCTCTGTCTCCTTTGACCTCGTGATCCCTGCGCGGCCTGCTGCTTTCCCCAAAGCGTGCTGGGATTACAGGCATGAGCCACTGTGCCCGGGCCCCAATTGTATTATATTAAATGTATACTTTTGGGTCTCCCCATTACATATGCTATATATCAAAAATTCTGAATTAATAATTTTATTTAATAAAAAGGATAAACTGAAGAGGAGGTATAATCATGTACTGCAGAATTTTTTTTAATTTAACCATATTTCTAGAAGGGTGCTTAATTGTTTGCCCACAAATTATTAGCTCTTTAGCAAAGAAGCTTGGAGGAAGTAGAAGTGCCTAAGAAAATTTAATTCTGAAGTGTTGAGATTCATTCCCCAATAAGGTCTAACCAGATTTGAAGGAGAGGGTGAACATTTATGGCTTTCTTTTCCATTACTTAAAGGATTATTATGTAGAAGAATAAGTTTGTTCTGTGTGGCTCTAGAGGCTCAAATGAGGTCAATTACTGCTTATTTGTTCCTTTGTTTAATAAATGATTACTGAGTGCCTTCTCTGTGCAATATGCTGTGGATTCAGGTCAGGTCAGCACTCTGCTTTCTTAAGTGCCCCCTGGACTGGAAAGTTATGGAAAGGTAATTTTTGTTATAATATGAGGAAGAATCATGATGTTTGCAGCCAAATAGGGCAGTGAGCTCCCCATCACTGACACTGTTTTGGGAGAGAATGGATGAAAATTTGTTAAGAATATTATAGGAGGGAATCCTTGCCTCATGGAAGAGGAGGTACTAGTTTATTAGTGAGTCATCTGATCTGATTCTGTGAAGAATACAAATGAATATAGGTGGTTTGATTTGATTGAGTTATAATTTAGAGAATGCTTTTCCAGTGAATACTTAGATAAGCATTTGTTGGCCTAAGGTGAGATAAAGATACCTTCCTTTTTTATGAAGCAACCCTAAAAACTACCACAGTTGGCCTGTGAAAAAACATAAATGCAATCTCAGTTGTTGAAATGCCACCTGTTGGCCTACTTGGCCTATAGTTTATTCCCTTATCCAACCAGGTTAACATTACTTTGCTTGCTTTGACCATTTGTTTCCGTTTATTATCTTTGCAACTTTTATGCAGCTCCTTGAACATAGGACACTATGTTAGTGGTTCCATCTGACTATGAATAATACAGCCATTCCTTCTTTAGGATCTGGCCTTGACGTGACCCTCAGGAGTGGTCTTAGCAAAAGTTCATTTTGTTTATTCACACTCTTCTGTTCTCTCCTCTCCCCCTCCTTTTTCTAGTATGAGCTATGGGAATGTTTCTCCATCAAGTTAGATAGAACTGGGAATGCCTCTCTTTGTGTGTGTGTTTTGTACAAAATATACTTCTGTATTTCAGGTATATCTGTATCCCAAATGCTTAAAACATCTAAATTACCCTAAGAGTTTAAGGTTTTTTGAAAAGAAAATTTTAGAAAACTGTTAAGGAGTTTTTCAGTTCTCTATTCCTCCCTTGACATCAAGAGTGAAGGAGTAGACAGCCAATATCATACAGAATGGGCAAAAGCTGGAAGCATTCCCCTTGGAAACTGGCACAAGACAAGGATGCCCTCTCTCACCACTCCTATTCAGCATAGTATTGGAAATTCTGGCCAGGGCAATCAGGCAAGAGGAAGAAACAAAGGGTATTCAAATGTGAAAAGAAGAAATTAAATTGTCTTCATTTGCAGATGGCATGATCTTATATCTAGAAAACCCCATTGTCTCAGTCCCAAAGCTTTTTAAGCTGATAAGCAACTTCGGCAAAGTCTCAGGATATAAAATCTATGTGCAAATGTCACAAGCATTCCAATACATCAAGAAGAGACAAGCAGAGAGCCAAATCATGAATAAACTCCCATTCACAATTGCTACAAAAAGAATAAAATACCTAGAAATACAGCCAACAAGGGAAGTGAAGGATCTCCTCAAGGAGAACTACCAACCACTGCTCAAGGAAATCAGAGAGGACACAAACAAATGGAAAAACATTCCATGCTCATAGATAGGAAGAATCAATATTGCGAAAATGGCCATACTGCCTAAAGTAATATACAGATTCAATGCTATTCCCATCAAACTACCATTGACACTCTTCACAGAATTAGAAAAAAATTATATTTCATATGCAATCAAAGAAGACCCCGTATAGTCAAGGCAATCCTAAGTAAAAAGAACAAAGCTCGTTATCAGACTTCAAACTATATTGCAAGGCTACAATAACCAAAACAGCATGGTACTGATACAGTAACAGACACATAGACTAACAGAGATAACTCAGAAAGAAGACTACACATCTACAACCATCTGCTCTTCAACAGACCTGATAAAAACAGGCAATGGGGACACGATTCCCTTTCTAATAAGTGATGCTGGGAAACCTGGCTAGCTATATGTAAAAATTTGAAACTGAATCCCTTCCTTTCGCCTTTTACAAAATTAACAGAATGGATTAAAACTTAAATGTAAAACCCCAAACTATAAAAACCCTAAAAGAAAATCTAGGCGACACCATTAAGGACATAGGCAGGGACAAATATTTCATGACAAAATGCCAAAAGCAATTTCAACAAAAGCAAAAATTGACAAATAGGATCTAATTAAACTAAAGAGCTTCTGCACAGCAAAAGAAACTCTCATCAGAGCAAACAGGCAACCTACAGAGTGGAAAAAATTTTTTGCAAACTATTCATCTGACAGAGGTCTAATATCTAGAATCTACAGGGAACTTAAACAAATTTACAAGAAAAAACAACCCCATTAAAAAGTGGGCAACAGACATGAACAGACACTTCTCAAAAGCAGACAGCCATGCAGCCAACAAACATGAAAAAAAGCTCAGCATCATTGATCATTAGAGAAATGCAAATCAAAGCCACAATGAGATACCATCTCATGCCAGTCGGAATGGTGATTATGAAAAAGTCAAGAAACAATAGATGCTAGTGAACATCAGATGCTGCAGAGAAATAGGAACAATTTTACACTGTTGGTGGGAATGTAAATTAGTTCAACTATTGTGGAAGATGCTGTGCCAATTCCTCAAAATCTAGAACCAGAAATACTATTTGACCCAGCAATAGCATTACTAGGCATATACCCAAAAGTATATAAATCATTCTATTACAAAGATACATGGACACGTATGTTGATTGCAGCACTATTTACAAAAGCAAAGACATAGAGTCAATCCAAATGCCCATCAGTGATAGACTGGATGCGCCATGGAATATATACATATACACCATGAAATACTATGCAGCCATAAAAAGTAACGAGATCCTGTCCTTTGCAGGGTCGTGAATGGAGCTAAAAGCCATTATCCTCAGCAAACGAATGCAGGAACAGAAAACCAAACACTACTTGTTCTCACTTGTAAGTAGGAGCCACACAATGAGAACAGATGGACACAGGGAGGAAAACAATACACTCTGGGGCCTGTTGGGGGATAGAGTAGGGGGAGGGAGAGCATTAGGAAAAATAGCTAATACATGCTGGGCTTAATACCTAGGTGATGGGTTGATAGGTACAGCAAACCACCACGTCACATGTTTATGTGACAGACCTGGACGTCCTGCACATGTATCCTGGAACTTAAAATTTAAAAAATGAGATGAAACTAAAAACAGACAAAAAACAGGAGAGAATAGGGCAAGGAATGTGGTGGGGGGAAATAGCACTGATTGATTATCAAAAATTTTAACTTTTATTCTTGCTGTCTTGATATTTAGTGGCATTAATGTGCATCTCATTCAGAATTGCATTTTGCTACATATTCAACAATTCCAGGTCTTTTATTTGCTTAGAATTCTGCTAATAATTGTGGGAGGAGTTGCAAAAGATAGAGAGCTCTACTACTGACAAATTTAGACATTAGAGGGAAATGTTTACACAGAAAAAAATTTAAGTAGGAGAAATATGAATTTAAAACTTATAAATTGAATAAAACATGCTGTCCCAGGCATTTTCTAATGGGAGGGGAGAGAGTGGTCTATATAGTTTGACATCTACCTTCTTTCTTCATTTTAGAATTACTGTATAAAAGGCTTAATTGGATTTCACCAAGCACTAGAAAATTGGTAGGCAGTTTGTTAATAAGGACTATCTGGAGATATCAGTGTGAACATCAAGTAAAATTATAAAAGTAGTAATTTAGCTAGAATCACTTGGCATGAGGACCCACACAGGATTGAATGGAGGAGGAAGAAACTGGGCATAGGTAGGAATACGTTGCAGACAATACATGTGAGGCGTTGATGAAGGATGGACTTGGGGTGGAGACCAAGAGGAAAGAGAAAAACCGCGATGGATAATCATCAGAACCAGTGTTTTACAGAGCTTATTGTGTTGTAGATGCTGCCCAAAATACTTCTCTCACACTCACTTATGGAATCTTCACAACAGTTCTCTAAGGAAGGTACTCCTGTCCTCATTTTATAGATGAAGAAATTGAAACACGTACGTGGTGATTCACCCAAGTCACATAGGTAAAAACAGTGGAGACAGTATTTGAACTTATGCTCTTGTCAACTACTTCTCAAGAAATTCCAGGGTAAATCAAAGAACCCAGAACATATTAGATCTAGATGGTAAAGAAGCAGAAATCAAGGCTCATTCCCTCATCTTAATCCTGGATGACTAAAAGAACTATTGAAATAATGACATAAAAAATGAAATGGAAGGGAGGCTGTTTCATTCTCAGGTTATTTGACAGATTTATATAAAGTGTATATATTTTAGTTGTTTTGCACATAGATTTGGGAAAGATCTCAGTGTTTAGGGATTTTTTTTCTCTGAATAACAACCCCTCCCAATTTCCTGAAATATACAGTTCCTAGTATCTTCAGGAGAAAGACAAGTTTTCCTGTAATCCAGGGGGTATTTTAAAAAATGAAGCATACATTTCTTGTCCTACTGTCTTTGTGTTTATTGGTGGCATTTAATTTTGTCATCCTCAAACAATTATTCTTTGGCTCCTCTTCTAACCATCTTGTTGCTGGGATATTAATTTAAAAATGAATTATCTTTTAGAAAGCTTGCAAGAATTAATTGGCAGGGAATACTCCACTTATGTGCATCAAGGCTGTGAGTTTTAAGGTGAATTTGTTTTGGCTCTGTCCTTTGATTCTATTTTGTTGCTACCATTTTGCTGAGCTTTAGATAACTGACAGCAGTATTTGGAGTTTACTATAATGGCACTCTAAAAATAGCAGAATTTCAAGTTACTTTAATGAAAAAGATTCATTGAGTGCCTGAAATTGGATATTTTGATATGTAGGGTACTAGGTATGTGTGCAGTGAGATCCACTTATAGTAGAATTTCCTTTGCTAAAATGACCCATTTTTGCTACACTCCTTAACTCAATACCACTTTGAAATGTCATTTAGGTGGGCACAAACCATTTTTAAAAGTGCATTATTCAGTGTGTCTTTAATTGCCTAATAGTGATACAAAAAATACACAGTGATTCATTAGTATTGACAATAGAGCTGTCTTGCAGTTCTCCAGGAGGTCAAAGATCACAATTAGAAATGCTTTAATAAATGTGAATGTTTGAACTGAATGTAAAGATGCTTTTGATACCTTATCTTTCACAAGATTGTGTTTTGTAGATTTAAGAAGGAATCTTTTCTTTTCTTTCTTTTTTTTTTTTTTTTTTTTTTAACATTAAAGGTATAAGTAAGCAAGTTTGGTAAAAAGGTTGTGAGAGTCTAAGCACAGTGAAGGCAGAGACCATGTTTGACCTGTGAATTCCTGTGTTTCTAGGGCTTAGCTACTGTGACTAGCAGAGAGTCAAGAGTTCAATAATTGTTGAATGAATTACAATGCAGATAAGCTTGGAGAAGACTTATGATTTAATAGGAAATAATAAATGAGCCAAAGGCAGACAGCAAGGTTTTAATAAATAGCACAACCTCACTCATTAAATTTTGAAATTTCTTAATGTATGAATTTTCTTAAGTTATAATACACAGAATGTCAGGTTTAAGAAATTACACTTTTTGCCACATGGTGGCATCATTGTAGTTATGATGATGTTTTAACTCCAAGTTGAAGGAATGAATTTGTTTTTGACACATACCATTAAATACTCATCTTTTGATGAAATGTACACGAAGCATTATGCAATTGGCCTATAAAGGTATGACAAAACATTAAATATGCATTTTTTATGTGAAAAATTAAGAAGAATCCTAAATTTAAGAATAACTTCTCCAGCCAGGTGTGGTGGCCCACGCCTGTAATCCCAGCACTTTGGGAGGGTGAGGCAGGCAGATCACTAGGTCAGGAGTTTGAGACCAGCCTGGCCAACATGGTGAACCCCCCGTCTCTACTAAAAATACCAAAAAAATTAATGGTAGGCCCCTGTAATCCCAGCTACTTGGGAGACTGAGGCAAGGAGAAATGCTTGAACTTGGGAGGTAGAGGTTGCAGTGAGCCAAGACCATGCCACTGCACTCTAGCCTGGACAACAGTGCAAGACTCTGTCTCAAAAAAAAAAAAAAAAAGAAAGAATAACTTCACCATTCATAATGATTACTCCTTCTCTATACCATAAATCTTCTCCAATAAAATGCAATTAGTTAAAAATAAAACTGAATTAATAATGCAGTTATTCAAATAAATTGAAGTTGATATAATGTTCTTAAGTTTTAGGATTTTAAAAAAATTTCAAATTTTTAAATATTTTTCTTTTAAATGTTCCCCTTTAAAGTCAATGAAACTTTATTTCTCATAACTATTAGAGATGGTGGTCTTCAGCTACTTCCTCTGAACCACTCTGGAATTCTCGTAATTGGGACAAAATTAGGTACTTTCTTTTTGAACTGGCATTTTCTGTATGACTCCTTCATATTTACTTTTGTCCATAGCCTTTGTGTTGTTTAGAGACTTGTGACTGATAGACCTAGCCTTATCATAGCAGAGGCTGGAAACTCAAAGTACCTCTGAGATTCAGGCTGTTGAATGACATTTTAGTATGGCAGTGTACTCACATGCGAGGCTAAGATGAGGTGGAAAAGTTGATTTGAGCACCATTAGATTGCTAAACTTTCTCTTAATACCTCCCTACAGGACCTTAGATAAACACGGAGAATGTCTCATGTTTCACCCCTGCTTAAATTTGGAAGACAGAAAGCTGGTTATTTTTATCTAGTACCCCTTCTCTTTTACTCTTTTACTTGGAGCTCAAAGTTAATTAGGACATTGCCTTCCTGTTTAGTACCGGAAAAATTATTTAAAATGTAAAGTAAATAGGTATTTTTAGGAAAGCATAAAATGTCTTCTTTGGGCAAGATGTGTCTGCTTTTGATAAAGGTTTGTACATTCTGGCTCCTTCCTTTGTTGATATATTTATACATTTAAAATCTCTCTTAGAGTTAACTATGGAAGATGGCAGATAGCAGGCAGGACTAACTTGCAGCTCCTGCTCGGATGGACAGAGCAGTGTGTGGAGACTCATATCATGAACCTTTGCTCTAAGAACTACCACAGGAATATACCAGGAAAGGTGAGAGAATCTACAGACCCTTTGAAGGGACTGGATTACTGCTCAGGCTTCCTGAGACACTGAAACACTGTGAGTCCACTTGCTTTCTTAATGGGGAGGCTTGTGGTCTAGAGCAAGTTCTTGGTCCTGATCACCAGCTGCCTGGATATAGACTCGGTATTGTTGAGGGGGCATGGTTGGAGTGAAACCAGCCTTTAGGACTGTGGACTGCCTGGGAGTGGGGTGAGGCCTGTGACTGCCTGCTCTCCCCACTTCCCTGGTGACCTGTATGACTCAACAGAGGCACCATAATCCCCCTGGGAATATAACTCTATTGGATTGGGAATCACACCCCTATTCCCCACAGCAGCTGCAGCAAGCCCCCCCCCCTTCCCCCCCACCCCCCGAGCAACCCCCCCCCCCCCCCCCCCGCCAAAGGAGAGGCTGAGCTCAGACATCCCTAGTCTATCCCTGCCCCAACCTGGTGGTCTTTCTCTACCCACCCTGGTAGCTGAAGACATAGGTCATAATCTCTTGGGAGTTTTATGGCCCTACACACTGCCTGAGCAACCTGAATACTTAACCAGGTGTCTTTAGGGCAAGTTTGCATCCTCCCTATAGGACTGAAGCTGATGCACTCTTGAAAGCCCCATCTCCTGGCTGGAGGCCAACCAACACAAACCCAGCACACTGAACAAAATACAACTGAGAACTCTCACAGAGTCCATTTCAATCTCCTGTGACCTCAACCAAAGCAGGTACTGGTATCCATGGCTGTAAGACCTGAAGACGGATCATGTCACAGGACTCTTTGCAGACACCCCCAAGTACCAGCCCAGAGCCCAGTACCTCTGCTGGGTGGCTAGACCCAAAATAACAAAAACAATCACTACAGTTTGGCTCTCAGGAATCCCCATTCCTAGGGGAAGGGGAAAAGCACTCTGTAGAACAAAAGAAACCAAAGAGCAACCTTTGCATCCCCAGTCTTCCCTGTGACATAGTCTACTCAAATGAGAAGGAACCAGAAAAATAAGTCTGGTAATATGACAAAACATGTTTTTTTAACACACCCAGAAGATCATACCAGCTCACCAGCAGTGGATTCAAACCAAGAAGAAATCTCTGAATTGCCAGAAAAAGAATTCTGAAGGTCAGTTATAAAGCTAATCAAGAAGGTACCAGAGAAAGGTGAAGTCCAACTTAAAGAAATAAAAAGTATGATATGGGACATGAAAGGTAAATTCTTCAGTGAAATAGCATAAATAAAAAAAATCACAACTTCTGGAAATCAAGAACACCCTTAGAGACATGCAAAATGCACTGGAGAGTTTTGGCAACAGCATTGAACAAGAAGAAGAAAGAACTTCAGAGCTCAAAGACAAGGCTTTTGAATTAGCCCAATCTGTCAAATACAAAAAATAATTTAAAAAAATGAACAAAGCCTTCAAGAAGTTTGGGACTATGTTAAACATCCAAACTTAAGAATAATTGGTGTTCCTGAGGAATATGATAAATCTAGAAGTTTGGAAAACATATTTGAGGGAATAATCGAGAAAAACTTCCTTGGCCTTGTTAGAGATCTAGACATCCAAATACAAGAAGCTCAAAGAACACCTGGGAAATTGATCACAAAAAGATAATCACCTAGGTATGTAGTCATCAGGTTATCTAAATTAATACGAAGGAATTTATTAGATCTTAATAGATGTGTGGCAAAAGCTTCCGGTAAACTACAAAGGAACACCTATCAGATTAACAGCTGTTTTCTCAGCAGAAACCCTACAAGCTAGAGGGGATTGGGTCCTATTTTTAGCTTCCATAAACAAAACAATTATCAGCCAAGAACTTTGTATCCAGCAAGACTAAGCTTCATAAATGAAGGAAAGATACAGTATTTTCCAGACAAGCAAATACTGAGAAAATTCACCACTAGCAAGGCAGCACTAAAAGAACTGCAAAACATAGCTCTAAATCTTGAAACAAATCCTTGAAATACACCGAAATAGAACTTTCTTAAAGCATACATATCAAAGAAACTATATAACAATAACACAATGAAAAAAAATAAAAAAGTCCAAGGTATTCAGGCAACAAATAGCATGATGAATAGAATAGTACCTCACATATCAATACTAACATTGAATATAAATGGCCTAAATGTTCCATTTAAAAGATACAGAATGGCAGATTGTGTAAGAATTCACCACCACATTTCTGCTGTCTTCAGGAGACCTATCTAACATATAAGGACTCACATAAACTTAACGTAAAGGGGTGGAGAAAGATATTCCATGCAAATGGAGACCAAAAGCAAGCAGGAGTAGCTATTCTTATATCAGCCAAAACAAACTTTAAAGCAACAGCAGTTAAAAAGGGCAAAGTGAGATGTTATGTAATAATAAAAGGACTAGTCCAACAGGAAAATATCACAATTCTAAATATATACGCAACTAACACTGGAACTTCCAAATTTATAGAACAATTACTAGTAGACCTAAGAAATGAGATAGATGGCAACACAGTAATATTGTGGGACTTTATTACTCCAGTGACAGCACTAGACAGGTCATCAAGACAAAAATTCAACAAATAAGCAGTGGACTTAAACTATAGCCTATACAAAATGGACTTAACAGATACTTACAGAATATTCTACCCAACAACTGCAGAATATACATTCTATTCATCAGCACATGGAACATTCTCCAAGACAGACCATATGATAGGCCACAAAACAAGTTTCAGTAAATTTAAGAAAATCAAAATTATATCAAGTACTCTGTTAGATCACAGTGGAATAAAATTGGAAACCAACTCTAAAAGGAACCCTCAAAACCATGCAAATACATGGAAATTAAAAAACATGATGCTGGCCAGGCGCAGTGGCTCACACCTGTAATCGCAGCACTTTGGGAGGCTGAGGTGCGTGGATCATCAGGTCAGGAGTTCGAGACCAGCCTGACCAACATGGTGAAACCCTGTTTACTGAAAAATTAGCCAGACATGGTGGTGCCTGCCTGTAGTCCCAGCTACTTAGGAGGCTGAGGCAGGAGAATCGCTTGAACCCAGGAGGCAGAGGTTGCAGTGAGCTGAGATTATGCCACTGTATTCTAGCCTAGGTGACAGAGTGAGACTCCATCTCAAAACAAAACAAAACGACAACAACAAAACACTACACATACACAAAAAAACGACGACAAGAAACATGCTCCTGAATGATCATTGGGTCAACAATGAAATGGAAATTAAATTTTTTTTCAAACTGAACAATAAGTGACATAACCTATCAAAACCTGTGAGATACAGCAAAAGCACTGCTAAGAGGAAAGTTCATAGCATTAAATGCCTTCATGAAAAAATCTGAAAGAGCACAAATAGACAATCATCTAAGGTCACACCTCATGGAACTGTAGAAACAAGAATGATTCAAACCCCAACTCAGCTGAGGAAAAGAAATAATGAAGATCAGAGCAGAACTTAAAGAAATTAAAAAAACAAACAAACAAAAAACCCCAGCAATCCAAAGGGTAAATGAAACAAAAAGCTAGTTCTTTGAAAAGATAAATAAAATTTATAGATCATTAGCGAGATTAACCAAGAAAAGAGAGATGATCCAAATAAGCTCAATTAGAAATGGAATGGGAGATGTTATAACTGGTACCATAGAAATACAAGATTATTCAAGGCTACTATGGACACCTTTATGTGCATAAAGTAGAAAACCTAGAGGAGATGGATAAGTTCTTGGAAACCTAGGATTAAACCAGGAAGATATAGAATCTCTGAACAGACCAATAACAAGAAGTGAGATTGAAATGGTAATAAAAAAATTGCCAACAAAAACATGTCCAGGACCAGATGGATTCACAGCTGGACTCTATTAGACATTTAAAGAAGAATTTGTACCAAACCTACTGAAACTATTCCAAAAGATATAGAAAGGGTGAATCCTCCCTAAATCATTCTATGAAGCATCACCCCACTACCAACACCAGGAAAGGACATAACAACAACAACAACAAAAACTACAGACGTGTATCCCTGATGAACATTGGCGCAAACACCCTCAACAAAATACTAGCAAACTGATTCCAACAGCATATCAAAAAGATAACCCACTGTGATCAAGTGAGTTTCATACAAGGGATGCAGGAATGGTTTAACATATGTAAGTCAATAAATGTGATACACCACATAAACAGAATTAAAAACAAAAATCATATGATTATCTCAATAGACACAAAAAAAGTGTTTGACAAAATCCAGCATCCTTTTATGATTAAAACCCTCAGCAAAATTGGCATAGAAGGGATATACCTTAAGGTAATAAAAGCCATCTATGACAAACCCACAGGCAACATTATACTGTATGAGGAAAAGTCAAAAACATTCCCCCTGAGAACTGGAACAAGACAAGGATGCTCACTTTCACCCCTTCTATTTAACATAGTATTGAAAGTCCTACCCAGCATACTAAGACAAGAGAGAGAAATCAAGGCCATCCACATCGGTAAAGAGAAAGTGAAACTGTCACTGTTGGCTGATAATATGATTATATACCTAGAAAACCCAAAAGTCCCCTCTGAAAAGCTTTTAGAACTGGTAAATGAATTCAGCAAAGTTTCGTGCTACAAAATTAACGTACACAAATCAGTAGCTCTGCTATACACCAACAACAACCAAGCTGATAATCAAATCAAGGACTCAGCGCCCTTAACAATAGCTGCAAAAAGAAAAAAAATACCTAGGAATATACTTAACCAAGGACATGATAGACCTCCACAAGAAAAACTACAAAACACTGCCGAAAGAAATCATGGATGACATAAACAAATGAAAACACATCTGATGCTCTTGGATGGGTAGAATCTATATTGTAAAAATGGCCATACTACCAAAACCATCTACAAATTTGATACAATTCCCATCAAAATACAACCATCATTTTTCACAGAACCATAAAGAACAATCCCAAAATTCATATGGAACCCAAAAAGAGCCCACATAGCCAAAGCAAGACTAACCAAAAAGAACAAATCTGGAGGCATCACATTACCTGACTTCGAACTATACTATAAAGTCATAGTCACCAAAACAGCATGGTAATGGTATAAAAATAGGCACATAGACCAATGGAACAGAATAGATAACCCAGAAATAAAGCCAAATACTTATAGACAACTGATCTTCGACAAAGCAAACAAAATCACGAAGTGGGGAAAGGTCACCCTATTCAACAAATGGTGTTGGGATAATTGGCAAGCCACATGTGGAAGAATAAAACTGGATCCTCATCTCTCACCTTATCCAAAAATCAACTGAAATTGGATCAAAGACTTAAATCTAAGACCAGAAACCATAAAGAATCTAGAAGATAACATTGGAAAAACCCCCTTCTAGACACTGGTTTAGGCAAAGACTTCATGACCAAGAACCTGAAAACAAATGCAACAAAAAACAAAGGCAAATAGTTGGGATTTAAACTAAAAAGCTTCTGCACAGCAAAATAAATAATCAGCAGACCAAACGTGGTGGCTCACACCAGTAATCCTAGCACTTTGGGAGGCTGAGATGAGTGGATCATGAGGTCAGGAGTTCACCTGGCCAACAAGGTGAAACCCCATTTCTACTAAAGATACAGAAAATTAGGTGGACATGGTGGTGCATGCCTGTAATCCCAGCTACTCAGGAGGCTGAAGCAGGAGAGTAGCTTGAACCCAGGAGGTGGAGGTTGCAGTAAGCCGAGATCGTACCATTGCACTTCAGCCTGGGTGACAAGTGGAGACTCGCATCTCAAAGTAATCATCATCATCATCATCATAAATCAGCAGTTAGCAGACAACCCACAGAGTAGAAGAAAATATTCACAATGTGTGCATCCAACAGGGGACTAATAGCCAGAATCTACAAAGAACTCAAATCACCAAGAAAAAAAGCAATCCCATAAAAAAGTGGGCTAAGGACATGAACACACAGTTCTCAAAATGAGATATACAAATGATCAACAAGCATATGAAAAAATGTTCAATGTCACTCATGATCAGGGAAACGCATATCAAAAACACAATGTGATTTCATTTTACTCCTACAAAAATGACCATTAACAACAACAACAAAAAAAGTAGATATTGGCATGGATGTGGTGAAAAGGGATCACTTTTACACAGTTGGCAGGATTGTAAACTAGTCAATCACTGTGGAAAACAGTGTGGAGGTTCCTTAAAGAAGTAACAGTAGATATACCATTTGATCCCGCTATCCCACTACTAGGTATCTACCAGAAGAAAAGAAGTCATTATATGAGAAAGACACTTGCACACACGTTTTATAGCAACACAATTTGCAAGTGCAAAAATATGGAACCAGCCCAAGTGCCCATAAATCAATGAATGTATAAAGAAAATGTGGGATATATATATATCCCACATAGATTCTGACTATTAGTCCCCTGTCAGATGCATACATTGTGAATATTTTCTTCTACTCTGTGGTTGTCTGTTAACTCCGCTGATTATTATTGTTATTATTTTGAGATGGAGTCTCAACTTGTCACATATGTGTATGTATATACACATACATACCATGGAATACTACCTATCCATAAAAGTGAATGAAATAATGTCATTTGCAGCAACCTGGGATGGAACTGGAGACTAAGTGAAGTAACTTGGGAATGGAAACCAAACATCGTATATTCTTATTTATGTGTGGGAGCTAAGCTATGAGGATGCAAAGGCATAAGAATTATACATTGAACTTTGGGGACTTGGGAGAAAGGGTGGGGGCTGGCGAGAGATAAACAACTACATATGGGGTGCACTGTATGCTGCTAGTGTGAAAGGTGCACCAAAATCTCAGAAATCACCACTGAAGAACTTATTCGTGTAACCAAACCCTACCTGTTTCCCAAAACCTATTAAAAAATATAAAAAATTTAAAAAAACTAAAGAGGGAACTATGGAAGCTTAAAAAATAGTCTCTCTCAGTGAAGAAGTGCAAAATTAAAAAACAAATAAATGTCTCTTGACATGAAATGCCAGATATTGGGCTCTCTAGTCATGTTGCCTGGGCCAAAATACACGTTCAGTATTCCCCACCTTCCGTGTCTTGCTTCTAAAATACTTTATTGTAATTCTCTAGTTTATCTTACAGTAATTTATTTAGTCTTGTACTTTGTTTTAGATGTTGACTATTCTTCCAGACTTTTTTTATAATGGAAATGTAATTAATCATCCATTTCCTTCTTCATCTACATTTATAACATATTAGAAGACATTAAATACTTTAATAATTCTTGAGATTATGTATGACAGATTTGCAGTTCAATTTTTTTGTAAGGCATTTATATTTTATCTGGAAAGTAAGTAAAAGAGGTAAACACATTAATTAAGAAGGCATAAGGATTCTTATGCTGTGAATTTAATTTGAGATATTTAAATGGATTATGGTGCCATTGCTTTTCCTGGGGTAGCTCTGAAAAATGCCTTTGTGGAAACAGTATGTGACTTTATAGGAGGCCACAGTAGGCACTTTGTTGAGCAAAACTAGCCGGGCATGGTGGCGCATGCCTGTAATCCCAGCTACATGAAGAAAATACCTGGGTATAGAATATGAATTCTATTGCAGGAGAAAACAGTGGACTCTTAACTGTTTGCCTTTGCAATTTTCCAGAGGCCAAATATGTTCCATATTATCTTTCTCCCCACAAAGTGTACACAGGCTAGTTGGTCAGTCTTTGTAATTATTGTCAGTTGATTACAAAGTACAACCTGTGGTTTAGAGTCCAGGGTCCCATTCCTGACTTCTCCGTTGCTCACAAGTTGATTAAACAAATAGAGTCTTAATGCTTAAATTTGAGTTGAAAGGATTATGTTCTCTCGAGTCTTTGAAATCTAGCTTGGAGTTTGAGTAATACTGCATTTAGTGTAAGATATGTATTGGAAACGTGAATTAACTATCACATTAGAGTGTCATCACTAAGAAGAATTCAGAATGATAAATATGTGGTCACCTTCTCTGAATAGGTAAAGGAAATTGCTCTAGTTTTGGGGGTTACAATGATTACTCTTTGAACAGCTGTAAAAAATACATTCTCTATTTTCTGTACTTAGGTCAGTCACATACTTTAATGAAAACATTATACCCATTTTAATCCCATGTATATCTCAGGAAAGAAGTATAGTTAGATTAGCATTCTAGTGTTATATTTAGTAGTTTGTTCTGTCATCAAATAATAATGATTCTGCATGTTTCTTCAATTCTTTCCATTTCACAATTTCCCTAAATTCAGCTAACAGCAACCCTAAATTTTACAATAACCTAACAAAATTCTCAAAAAATTTCAGAGCAGGGAAATAAAATGATAGGTGCACAGGACATTCTTCTTTCCCTGCTAAGTTTAGTACTTTACTTTTCAGTATCTATTTACTAAAATGAAGCTGTTTTATCTTGGAACATAATGATGTAACTCTTAATATGTCAACTTAATGAACACTCTACTAAAATAAATATATTTGGAAAACTGGGTAGTTCATTGTAACTTTTCTTTTCTATAGTAATGGAACACTTTTGAAAACACCTAAAAAAAAATAACATTTTGGCTGATTGGTATGGGGTTCAGAGGAAAAAAGCACCAGAAGAGACATGGCCTAACATGAAAGTCAGGCTGACAGCAGGACACATGGAACATCTACTCTGCCACAGACTGAGAGAAAATTTAGTTATGATAACTAAAATAGATTTGTAAAGCCCATTAATACCTTACCATTTATATATTTGTTAGTCTTTCATTGGTGATGGCTTTGTGTTCTATATTATTTTTACTTGAGTGGCTTTAAAAACCAGCATTAGAATAAATTAATGTAAAGTCTTGGTAAAGAGATCTTCTATGTTCCAGAGGCTAGTGGCATGGAATAATAGGGGAAAATAAGACAGCTAGATCTGAAATACCAATTTAGCAATAGGCAAGCAATGCTAGGAGATATTTGAAGTAGTCCAGCAGATGTAAGCCAATAGCTAATATTTGAAAATTTATAGGCATAAGTTTTGTTTTTTCTTTTTAGTATAAGGACTCTGATACATGCTTCTGATTCTATAGTCAAGAGTGCTTTTTGGAATCTAAGTCTACCTCTGTAATGACATCTACCTTAACCATGTGTTGCACATATGATCTTTGAAAACTGATGAATCTTGTCAAATTTTCACCTAATAAAATATCCATGGCACACCCAGTCACTTTCCTGAGGTACTGTGGGACTGTCTCTATAGAAAGGAAGTATTCTATTTTATGCTAAGCCAGCAGAAACATTAGAACCCAGTTAGCCAAGGTCATGTAATGCAATCAGGGTGATTCAGGCAGACTAGAAATCTCAGCTTTTAAAATCTTCTTTCTGTGTGCATTGAAAAAAATATAGATGATGAAAAGGATATTAAAGAAAGTAGTTCTCTTTGGTCAGTTCAATCAAGGGCAATCCTAGAACAGAGCTAACATAGAGAGGTAGCTCCCTCATCTAGGCATTGGACAGCTGTTCACAGTTAGCTTATGCAACTTTGACACTGCACTATGCTTATAATTGAAGTTCATCTTTGTGAGATTTCAGCAGAGCCTGGTCAAAGAGGTTGGTCATTAAAGGCAGGAAGCACAGCAACTTTAGTAAATATAGTAGAAAGAAATGCAATTTTCTTTAGCAAGGTGTTAAGAAGGGAGTTTTTGAAATTTATCTTAATTTAGCCTAAGAAAGATGTGACCTTGCTCCTACATCTTGCCATAGAGTTGCTTTTTGATGTACTTCCTTTGCATGCTAAGGAAGACGACTGTGTTCCCTTAATTGAATTTGTGTTCTATTACTTTCTCAGTAAATTCTATTTTAGTAGCTTTATAAATTGACCATAAAAACCTGTGCTAGATTGAAATTCCAGGGACATAGGAGAAAAATATTTCTTTCGTTAAAAAAGACATTTATTTATAAAATATTCAAGGTCATTTAAGCATTAATTATCTTTGTAAATCTTTAAAAGTTTATTAAAGTTATTGATTTTTTCTCTTCAGAAAATAATCTCCAACTTGCAATAAAGAACACAGATCATGAGTTAGGTAAGCATGGAATATGGTGTAACAATCACAAAAATCTGGTTTTAGAAACACTACAGAGGAGTAATGCCCTGAGAAGCTGAGTAGTAGAACAATTTGCCAAGAGGGTAGGGGCTTTCATGGAGCAGGTACTTTGTGGTAGGCACAATTCTATTTAAGAGTGCTTTTAAGAGGAAATTTTGAAAGTTGCTCAGTTAGAAACTAAAGATACTATGATGAAAAGAGGAAAGTATTTCAACCCAAATG
>NW_016809173.1:1144804-1148070 GCF_001698545.2 Rhinopithecus bieti | reverse complement strand
CTGGTTCAACATATGCAAATCAATAATCGTAATCCAGCATATAAACAGAACCAAAGACAAAAATCACATGATTATCTCAATACATCCAGAAAAGGCCTTCGACAACATTCAACAGTGAAAGTGGTTTTTAGAAATGGATAATAGGTAGAGGTTAGAAGAATTTTGAGGCCATGATAAAAAAAGCCAAATTATGATGAGTGCTCAAAAGGAAGTAAGGAACATGCTAGAGAAAGCTTCTATCATCTTCGAGAACACATATAGTGCCATGAGCAAAAATGTTTCTGATAAGAGCTCAGAAGGAAATGAGGAGCATGTTATTGTAAACTGGAGGAAAGCTAATCCTTGTTAAATTAGTAGAAGAAACTTTGGCCAAATCGTATCCTGTATTTGTATGGAAAACAGAACTTGTAGGTGATAGCCTTTGAATATTTAGCCAAGGAAATTTCCAAGCTAAGTATTAAAGGTGTGGCTTTGTTTCTTCATTTTGATTACAATAAAATGAAAAAGATAAATTGAGGAAGGAACCATTGAGGCAAAAAAAGCAGCACATGTGACTTGGGAAATTTGCAATATATACAGATTGCAGAAGATGCTACTATTAGGAAAGCATGCTCTGGAGAGAAGCCAAGGGTATGGCTGGACCACCTTTTGCTGAGATTAGATGTATGATTTATGGAATCACTCAACCATGTCAGCAGAAGCCAGGAATAGAGAGGAGGTTATCCAGGGAAATCTGTGGAGAATCTTCTTCCCTAATGACACAAGACTGGTTGACATACTTAGGAAATCCACAAGGTTTGTGGAGATGTTATGTGTGCAGACACACTACCAGGCTGGACTGAAAGAGACAGAGGATGAAATGAAAGAAGACTATTGGACTTCTGGAAGTCTAAAGGCAGGAAATGGCCTGCAAGAACTACTTGCCTAGAAACATGTGCTACCCTTCAAGAAAAAAGAATGATTCCAATGCCAGAGCTATGACCCCAGAGACAGAGATATAAGCCACAGGCCCAGAGGCCTATTAGGGCAGAGCAGTAGGCCCAGTGATTGGAGCCTAGAGTCACAGAGGATTATTCTTGGGCCTTGAAACCTAATATTTCCCCTGCTGCATGTTAGACTTTCTAAGGATGGGTGACTTCCTTATTCCAATTTCTCCTCTTTGAAATGGGAATATCTATAACTGTTACCCTATTCCACTCTCACCATTTTATCTGAAGAGCAGATCACTTGTTTTATAGTTTCACAAGTCCACAGATGAAGAGGAATTTGGCTCCAGGATTATTCATACCTAGTTTTGTCACAGTAGGTAGCTAGTCAGACATGAACAGGTCAGGGGGGGCCTCTTCCACCCAACCCAGGAATGTCAGGCAATCATCAGCTGATGATCAGGTGGTTGTTAACTGTCTTTCTAAAATAATTGGTCATAGCCAGTACAAGGGTAAGGAAGTCTTCCAATAAATAGAAACACCTGAAACTGGTGATTAGCAGCTTCCCAGTAAGATCTCAGGAGTTGGGCATGGCCTCAAGCATGTGCACTAAATGGCAAAACAGTGGAGTTTAACTGGTAGATGACCTTCTAGGAACATTTGACTGGTAAGGGAAGAACACCACAAATGAACGTGTGTACAACTCCAGTAAACACACTGTTCATGTGACCCCTCCCAAGTGCTGGCAGGGCACTGCAAATATGGACAGCCAACCCCAAGGAAAGAGTCAGTAGAGAAGGGACACCACCCCTGGGAAGTATACTGGTATATAAAATTCCAAGTCAAAGATTGAACAGTGCACTTGATCTCTCAAGTTGCCTGCTTGGCCATCTTCCAAGCATACTATTTATTTTTTGTCATTTCTGCTCTAAAGCTTTTGAATTAACTTTCATCCCCACTCTAAAATTTGCCAAGGTCTTTCACTTACCTTATGCCCCTTGGTCAAATTGTTTCTTCTGAGGAGGCAAGAATTAGGGTTGCTGCAGACCCATATGGATTCACTGCTGCTAACAGTTTTACCCATACCTGATTTAGATGAAGAGATTTGGGACTTTTGAGCTCCTGACATTCAGATAGGATTGTGTACTTATAGTTGATGGCTGTAATAGGCTGATATTTCAGAGGATGTTGGGATGACCTGAATGTGTTTTGCACATTGGAAAGATATAAATATTTGAGGGCAATAGGGTGGGCTACAGTGGTTTGAATTCTGGCTCTCAAAAACATATGTACACATGTAAATCTCTGAAACCAATGAAAATCACCTTATTTGGAAAAAAGGTTTTTGTAGATATAATTAAATAACCTTGAGATATTACCCTGGATTACCTAGGTGGGCCTTAAATTCAATGCCAAGGTCTTTATAAGAGAGAGAAGAGAGAAAGATACACACACAGGAGAAGGCAGTGTGGAGACAGGGGCAGAGATTGGTGTCACATGGCCATAAGCCAAGGAGGTCAAGGAATGCCAGCATCTGCGAGGAGCAGAAAGAGGCAAGAAAGTAGTATCTCCTTGAGTTTCTGGAGGTGATGTGGCCCTGCTGACCCCCAAATTTTGGGCTTTTGTCTCCGGAACTGTAAGAAAATAAATTTCTATAGCTTTAAGACTCCATATTTATGGTAATTTGTTATAGCAGCCCTATGAAACAAATAAAGAATATCATGTTCAAGCTGTTTTCTTTAAGGCATTGAGACTTTCTTGGTTATGGTTATAGTTTATTCCTCTGTATTATAGTGACAATCAAGGTGATTCTGGGCCTCCCCTTCAAGTCAACATTTCCTAGTATTCCCAGAATAGCTAATTCCCTGTAGAACTGTCAGAGGCATTAGAACCAGAGCGACTCCATTTTGAGTGAGGGCTAGGAAAATGAGGCTGAGACTTGCTGGGCTGCATTCTCAGAAAATCAGGCATTCCTAGCCTCTAGATGTTTACGGTTAAGGAAATAAATTAATAATGTTTACTAAAACAAACCCAGAGTAGGGAGTGTCCAGATATCCGAATATCTGGAGAAAAAAGGCATTCTTAATTTTGCTTTAAAGATAATAATATTGATTCTTGCAAAGATTCAGTGCCATCCCCATCAAGCTACCAATGAGTTTCTTCACAGAATTGGAAAAAACTGCTTTAAAGTTCATATGGAACCAAAAAAGAGCCCGCATTGCCAAGACAATCCTAAGTCAAAAGGGCAAAGCAGGAGGCGTCACGCTACCTGACTTCACACTATTCTACAAGGCTACAGTAACCAAAACAGCATGGTACTGGTACCAAAATAGAGATATA
>NW_016809173.1:1094965-1143595 GCF_001698545.2 Rhinopithecus bieti | reverse complement strand
AAATAAATAAAAAATTCTTCTAAAAAAAAAAAAAAAGAAAATTAATCCTTGATCACAAATCCTTGTAGCTGACCACATCTCCCTATATATACAAGCATTGTACCTAGGGTGGATGTGTTCCTCATCTGACTTTCAGGGTCATCTTACTCTGTCTGTGGAGTAGCTGTCCTTTCACCACTTGACTTTCTTCATAAACTTGCTTTTACTTTGCACTGTGGACTCACCCTGAATTCTTTCTTAAACGAGATCCAAGAACCCTCTCTTGGCGTCTGGATCGGGACCCCTTTCCTGAAACAGAATGAGTAATTTCCTTCTGCCTCACTGTAAAATTCTCTTCTTCCCAGGCTGTAGGAGCATATCCTTGGTACCTTCTACTTCATTCACTTTTCTTTCTTTTCAAAAAGCACACCAAGTTAGTACAGCACCCACCCAACTCTTTATCCTCTTTCCCATCACCTGGTCACAAAGATTCCCTGCACTTCACTGCCCATTCCTTTCTGTAATGTACCTTTGATTGAATTCAAATGCACATTTGCATTTTAATGGAAATATAATTGACTTCTAGTGAACATTTAAATAATTAAAACTTCACGTTTACATTAAAATCCAGTTCCTTTATAGCCTATTCCTTCTAACTTTTGATGAAGATAGTTTGAACACAGATATGTCCAAATCCAGTTAGTGAGCTTTTAACCAGTTAAGAGCCCAATAATGCAAAAACTTCAAGACAAACACAATGTCTTATTACATGTATGAACCTGTTAAGAGTCAGCAGATAGCCAGGCATGAGCAGGAGGGGTAGCCTTGAGAAAAGAAAAGTCTGGAAAGTCTCAGACCTGAAGGACCACCCCAAATTTACTTATTAATAGCATCTCTAACGCTGGAGTGGGTGAGCAGCAAGGAGAAGAGGTACCTAGGCAGAAACACCCTGGAATGCCTCTGAAGATGTCACAATAATCATTCACTCTACAGTTAAAATGTGAGAATGTTGCTAGGTATATGACGATAAAGGAGGAAAGAGAGCAAAAGGGGCCTTCCCAAGAGATACACAGGTGCAATAAGTAGAGATGTGACTGCTATACAACTTTTCTGCGGTGGTGGTAATGAGCAGTACCACCATTATCAAGATTCATATTGATCACTGGCCCGTGTATGTGGATTAACCAACAGTAAAGGAGGGTCCCACAAGTCTGGGTGGGGACAAAGGCAGGGACCTAAGCCAGGAGTGGGAAAACTAGACAAAGGGAAAAGGTGGAAACTTGAGACAGAGGAGGGAACTTGAAGAGGGAGCCTGACATGATAAAACTCACAGTGCAGGACCCTTGGGGCTGTTTTCCTGCAAGAGCAGCCCACTTCTCTCTTGGTGTCTGCTTATTTTTTCTGCAATAAGCTCTTTTTTCCCTGTTTTCTTTCAGTCAAGCTCTCTGTTATCTTTAAACTGCCTCTTGACTGAAATCTTTCTCCCAAGTTGACAAGGACTAGGGACTTCTGTGCTTCCTGGTAACAATCCCAGATTGTAACAAAGTGACATAACTTGGTAGTAAATGAACTATGTTCAGTAGATGTATTTTAGTCCTTCATCATGTTAATCATTATTGATCAAAATAGATGTTTTTTGAAGCAGCTCTCGATTAAAAGGTTAAAAAGTACTCAACTTATGCTCCTAAAACATACAGTGACATAACTTGGGAGTAAATGAACTATGTTTAGTAGATGTATTTTTGTCATACATCATGTGAATCATTACTGCTCAAAATAGATGTCATTTGAAGCAGCTCCCAATTAAAAGGTTAAAAAGTACTCAACTTATGCTCCTAAAACATGAATAATGAGAAAAGAGCCAAAAATGTTGAATCACAAATGGAAAATGAAATGTTATAATTATGGAGAAGCTTGGTTGAATAGTCAACACTTAGATAGGTACAAATGTGAGTTGTGCATAATTTGAAACTCTCCAAGGATCGTTTTTGACCTTGAATCACCTAAGCTTCCTTAAGAAAACAGCTTATGTTTTGTTTCATTCCAGTTCAAATATCAGCCCAGTCCTGTAAGTAGCCAAATCTTAACCACTTCCCAATTTGTCAATCTCAACTTCAGAATAGTCGGGGTGGATGTAAGAAGGGGCTTCTTGGTGGTGGAGATCTGCAAGATTCGGGCTTCCTGTTCCTCCTGGGTTTGCTTTCCCAAACCTGCCCTAGCCTGATGACATGGCATGGTGTATGTATGCTGGAGTGGGTTCCTGGAGATATTCATGTATGTGTGGCCAATGGGTGAGAGGTGCTATTTACTGCCTGTTGGTTACTGATGAACTTGATGTGAAACTGGTCATTGGTTCCCTGGGTGACTGAGGTTGGTGTTGTGACTGTTAGCTGCAGTATAATTATTAATCCTTTGAGGGCTCTGCTCAGCTTTGCTGTGCACAGTTCTGTAGTAAGTTTTCTTCCTAACAAAGGTGAAACCTTTTGCTATTGGAGTCTTCATGAACTGTTGGGTATCCATACAACTTCCTCTTCATTGAAGAGAATCTCGTATATCTTAGTGACACCTGCTCTCAGTTTTGCTTACTTTCACCTGCATGATCCCCCTCTCCTGACACTCAGCAAATAACTTAGCAAATCCTAAAAAAATGCCATCACATTCTACACAGTTGCAGAAAACTGTGCCAGTGCTTCTGTTCTGCTCCTACTGAAGGGGTGAGTTGAATGTGCCCTCTTCCTCCATTGAGGATTAGGAAGAGCTGATAATCTGTACTGCTCCATGAAAAGACAACTTCCCTTAGGCACTCTAGCTCCCTTATATAAAAGAATGGTAGTGTGTAGACTGGTATTTAGGATTTGATGGGATACTTTATTTTAGTAATCCCTGAGACAAGATGGTTAGCAACATAGTGAGAGTCTGACAGTTTTTTCCTAGTTGAAATGATTCCTTCAGCAATCCTAGCACTTTCTATTTAACTCTTGATCTAAGAGTGCTTTGTTAATAGTTCTAGGCCACAGCTGAACATTAGAATCATCTGGACATATTTAAAAATTATAACCCTTGGAATTCAACCCAAATCAATAAATCAGAATTTTGGGGAGTGTAATCTTAGCATCAGTATTTTTTTAACCAGTAGGCTAGAAGGGAAGCCTAGTGAAGATGAATGAACATCCTGTCAGTTCATTGCAACAATATAATCCATAGGAGGAAATTATTATATGAAAACCCTAAACTGAAGAAGCTGCTATAGTTGATAAAAGGATTTTAGTTCTTAATTTCAAGTCAGCCAAGACAAAGAGAGAAACAGGTTGTGCATCTATAAATCTAAATAAAAGATACATTAATAGTTGTTTAGAGTTAAAACATTTTCCCCAGATAGAAGGAGTTGATTGTATGAGTCTTTATGCATTCAAAGGGATAATGGCTCATGTCTTAGATAACAACTTCATAATATAAAAAATGCCACAAATTGTTATTGCTTTTGTTTATCATTAGTAAAAGCTGAGAATTATGACAACATGAAGGAAGAATTGGCAGTGTTGTGATGCCATTAACTTGCTCTGATTTTCCTGTCAACACATTGGTTTATAAATGCTAATGATACTGTATGATCATTGTTTGGGCAACTACATACATGACCATGTCGGGAAATGCTGTGCATAACCCAGATTGACTCAAGCAGTCCTGAGATTGGCATTTTTCCCTGGGGTTATGCCAAAAATCAGCATGATGTGTACATTAGTTGATGAACTTGGGAACTGAAAAAATTAAGAGAATACCAACTCCATAATATAATAATTGTGCAACATTAGGAAAGTTCCTTAATTTATTTGAGTCGGAATTCCTCATTTTCAAAATAGTAGTAATTATCACTCTTTAAAGAGTTACTATGAGGATTAAGTTAGAGGTACATACATGTGAAGATCCCAAAATAAGGCCCAGTACACAGTAGGTACCCTGTAAATATTGGTGGAGATTCTTGTTACTATATAAACAGACCCATGGTGAAAGTGTTTCTAGAACTATATGGTGCTGAATATTATATTGTATAGATGTTGACACCAGGCCTTTCCAGTGAAAGAGATATCAGAATATAGGATAATGACCTTAAAATGAAATGCTTTTAATCTTAATCTATTTGCTTTGCTGTTGGTTTTCTTTTTCTTAGATTATATAAGGGGCTTCACTTTCAGTAAGAAGAGTGAACTCTGAGCCTCTTTCCTGCCCTCAACACTAAGGCAAAGGCAGGATAAACATATGTCAAAGATCCTTGTTTAATTTATAATGGAGATAGTCATTAGAGTGTTAGGAATTCTATGTATTATACCATAATCTCTTTCATTATATGAATTTCTTTGTAAAAAAGAAACATTACTATCTGTTTATGGGCTTTTACTACCTTTTCAATTTACCAGCCCTGCCACAAACATCACAATATTGTAACTTCCGAAATATTGTTCTCTTGCAGTACAATTCATGCTTCTGCAGATTGTGCAGACATCATCCTTTATGGATTATACTGCTGAGATAGCACATATGTGGTTAAATTTTGCAAGGCTCCACAATGCTAATAATAATTCTGTTCATGTCTTGGCTGGGTTTTATGTTCAAGGGATGCAGAAGTGTTTTTTTTCCCCTCATATTTTTCAAAAATAGGAAGAAACACAGCAGTTGTCAGTATTTATTTTATAAAATATCCATATAAGCTTAGTTCACCCAGGCCCACAGCTGTCAATCAGCAGGAATCAGTCTTATTCTCTCTCTGTTTCTGTCTCTGTCTCTTTAAGATCACACATTTTTATTTGTACACACATTTGTATCTGTATTTGTTTGATAGAAAAGTCAGTCCTCTTTATTCTTCTCAAGTACTGATAAGAAATTTAGAGGAAGGAGTTATAAAACTGGTGCAATTTGATATTAAACATAAAAAAATTAGCAAGAAATGTGAAGATGAAAAGTATCTTAAAAATCTGTACATTGAAATACCTTGTAGGAATAGCATGTAGCCCAGTACCCATATTATTAGACCATCTATATTGTGTGTTTCCCACCAACATAAGATAAGCGACTATGGTATAAACCTGATTTTCTAGGAAAAAATTAACTTCCAGAGGAAATATCAATTTTATGTCTTGCTCTCTAAAACTTCACTGTATATAAAGTCATTTATAATTGTCATTGGCGAAGTCATCATAATTTGTTTTCCTGGTGCCTGTGGGCTGGCTAAGCCCCTTTTGCTTTCAGATTTTATATTCACCTTTTCCTGTTTCATCTGTAGAGTGAGCAAAAGGAACTTGTAAAAGACATAATATGAGTCATCCTTCAACAACAGATTTCTCCTGAGATGATATTTCTAAGTGTAAATTGACTTTTTCCTCTTCCGCTCAAAATAAGGACTGAGCGTTGTTTATTCTCTCTACTGCTTTGGCTATTGTGCCTGTAATCTCTCTCTCTCCTCCTCTCTTTGTCTCTCTGTTAGTTTAGTGGATGGCAATTATGTATTGCTATCACAGTCGTAGGAGGCAATTGTGTATCCTTTATCTGTTGAGAAGGGTATATATAATCAGTAATTCTATCTATTACAATGGCAAGTGGGTCATGTCTAGAACAGACTCTCATTTCTCAAAATAAAATAATATATGTATTAGATATCCAGCTGGTAAGTGAACTAGAAACTTAAGAAAGGACAAAAATATCAGAAAATTAATATATTATCTTAGAAATTTCTTTGGTTCTTTACCATAAAGAACAATATATGGAATTTATGGTGATACTGTGTAGAAAGACAGATGTACATTTAAAGTATGATTAAAATACTGCAAAGCTATTTCTAGATAAGCAAACCTGATATATATTGATTTTAAAAGGATATTTAACACAGAAAATTGATCTTTTCACTTTTATGACTTGACAAACATGTCATAATATAAATTTTCTTTTTTGTTTTAAAATATGAGTCAACTTAACTCAGGTGTCTGTGATTTTGAGAGCAAAGTACCACAACAGGGGTGCATAATAATATATTTCAGACTGTTCTATATGTAGTTATTTGTTGGCTACTAGAAATAAGAAAGCCAGAATAGGAAATTATAAGCATTCTGACTGATATGCCAAGCAAATCATTTAACCTCTCTCAGTCTGAGTTTCATAATTTTTACGGGGAAAAGAATATTTGCCTACTAAATCTATTGGGATAATTAAATGGCACCTGCACATAAAGCACCTAGCACAGTTTTTAGAATATAGTCAACACATGTTATCTCATATCTGTGGTAGTGATAATAGTGATGAAATGTGAGAGATAAAAAGGACTATTAAAATGATGACTCACAATTCCTTTATTTTACAGGACAATCAGATATAAGGAGACATACCCAAGGTCATATAGTTGGATGGCAGGGCCAAAACAAATGCTAGCTAGCAATGCTCACTCTCACTTAGATCACTACTCACGGTGTTTTGCTATTTCCTATTCTGCAGGATTTTCTGCAAGAAACTCAGAATTCTATATTTTGTCATCATAGACAGGACTAGTATTTCATGATTACCTTATAAATAGTAGCAACCATGGTTGCAACATTTTAGTTCATAAGCAGTAAGGAAACACGCAAGAATTTCAAATAGTAGTTTCTGTTGCTCAATGTTCTTCCAGCAAATCTCTGGAATTTTATTCTGGATTGGGTTCAAGAGCTTGTCACGATCAACAGAAACTTTATAGGTTGGGAAATGAGTTCATTACCACTGACACTGGGGCACATCTCTTTAAGGAATTATAAACTAATATCAATTAAAATAGGAACAATAATGATAGCTTACAATACCAACCACTTTACATATATTAGGACATTACAGGGATTATTTCAACTTAACCTTATATAAATGTTATGAGGTAATTAGTATAATCTTGATGTTATAGATTAAGAAACTTAGACATAGAAAGACAAATAATTTGCAGGTTCATTCAAGGTCTGATTTCTCAGGCATGGTGACTCACACCTGTAATTCCAGCACTTTGGGAGTCTGAGGCAGAAGCATTGCTTGAGCCCAGGAATTCAAGACCAGTCTGAGCAACATAGTAAGACCCCACTTCTCTAAATTAAAAAAAATAAAATTTTATTTTGACAACTTGACAGTAATGAAAAAACAAACAAAGAAAAACACTGAAAAGATCTGTCTGATTTCTTAGCCTGACAACTACAGTACATTGCCTCTGATGTGAGGCTAGTAAAATGTTTTACTTTTTATAAGGCACCTATAAATTTTAAAATACAATATAAATAGAGAAATATTTGTTTCCATTTTAAAAGGAAAATAATTTTATTGACACACAATTATTAATTTACTACGATTTAGTGTCATGATTTTGTCTCTGTAGTCATTTAAGTTGAAACATGTCAGTACAGTAATATCAGTATTTCAAAGACAAGTTTTCACCTCTGTTTGATGGTTTTGGTTTGTCTGAATTGTTTCATCACAGTTAATTTAGTTATCGAGGTCTCCTTCATAGTGCTGAGTTCTCTCTATTAAATACTGGTCGGTTTGATGTACAACTGGCTCTTTCCAAATTATATACTGCAAGAGTTCACAATGAAGAAATTTGTATTTAGGGTCTATTATTTGGTTAGAATGTTTTCTACTATATATAAAAGAAAAGTCCCAACCAAAAAAGAGATCATAAGAAATTTATTTTATCATGTATGGTAGGGCTACTCCAAGGTTAGTTAATTAGAGGATACAATGCAATGAAGTCATCAATGATCTGATTCTTTATATCTTGTCTCTCTGCCATTTTCATTATGGTGGGTTCCTTTCCTCCTGGGTTACAAGATGTTTGTTACAGTCCTGAAGTCAGTCACGTGGAAATACAGTAACATCCAGGAGAAGAAGTGGAACCATCTTTTCCTTGCCTCTATTTTTTTTTTTTTTTTTTAAACAGAGTCTCGCTCTGTCGCCCAGGCTGGAGTGGTGCAGTGGCCGGATCTCAGCTCACTGCAAGCTCTGCCTCCTGGGTTCCCGCCGTTTTCCTGCCTCAGCCTCCCGAGTAGCTGGGATGACAGGCGCCCGCCACCACGCCTGGCTAATTTTTTGTATTTTTAGTAGAGACGGAGTTTCACCCTGTTAGCCAGGATGGTCTTGATCTCCCGACCTTGTGATGCGCCCGCCTCGGCCTCCCAAAGTGCTGGGATTACAGGCGTGAGCCACCGCGCCCGGCCTCCTTCCCTCTTTTTATGGCCCCAGAAACTTCTACCAAAAGACTTTGGTAGCTTTCCTCTTCTTTCTCATTGGCCAAAAATCACATCACATGTTCATGCCAAGGGGGACTGGAATTACTGTGACTGGCTGGATTAATCAGGCTCTGCTTCTGGGGCTAGGCCTGGGACCCGTGTTTATGTAGAAGGAGAAAAAGGGCAATGGCTGCTGAATAGATAATTGAGAGTGTCTGACACATAGAAGGAGCTTGACAGTAAGTGATGGTAAAACAAGGCAAAAAGAGAAAATGGAAGAAAACTCTGAAAACAATAAATAACATTAATGCTCATCTTTTTAATTTATCTGGAAGAAAAGGGGAAGAAATATAACTTAATTGTGCCATCTAAATGGTTTCTTCTTCTGGTAAATTGTCCTCCTGCTGTTGATGAAGACAATTACTCCATTTGTGTATTAGAGTCCTGCTAGCTTAATAGATCCCTAATGAAATTAGCAGACAGTTTGTGTTTCATTATACAACTTTTCAACAAAAAATGTGCTTATTAGAGGTACCTATAAGTATCTTCATGCCATGTACTTACATAGTTTATTTTATTGTTATTAAAGACCATTTTGGCTATGGTTCTTTATCAGAATTCATTTCTTTAAAGAATTGCCAAATAAATTGTAGCCTGTGAGGTCTTTCTAGCATTTTCTAGCGTTAATTTGACATTAGTTTCTTGAATTTTGCTTTTCTTTTGATGGGGTCATCACAATAGTTGTGAGACTTTGAATTTAGACTATTAGTGCTTTCAAAGCAGCATGATTTGGAGTGTTGCTCATTATTAACACATAAAACACAACAGTCTATGAAGTTTAAGACATTGAAGAGGAAGCATAGGCACAGGCGAGTGAGATATAAGCACCCCAGTGAATTCTGGAAGCAGATAGGTGAGATGAAGTAATTGGAAGGTTAACTAGTTGCTACATACTCAGTTAAGAGTTACAAAGACTGTGGTCAGTGCAGTGGTTACCAGGATAAGAGGAAAACAGGTTTGGGCGGAGACTGGTAGAAGGCAAAGAAAGAAGTGATAGTATTTAATCCTGATATTGTGTCCCAGATGTGTCTTTGCCACTGGATTAGAACAACAAAAAGAATCTATATACTTAACTTCTTTCTACATGTTTTTTCCTCTTCAGACTTTCTCCTCACTACATGCTCATGTTATAGGACTTTTCTTAGATGTCACTTGAAAGCCTTTCTTGATCTCATTTACCACATACCATATTGCTATGATAAACCTTTGTTGGCTTGTCTGTATCCTGCCGTGGAAGTTGGGCAGGAGAGCTGCCTGGAGACTTCTGTCTCCAGCATCTAGCTCAGTCCCACACAGGTAGTCTGCACTCAATAATGAGTGAATTTCCACTCCTACCCAAAGGTTCTAATTTGAAGAAAATGACCCAAAATATGATATCTCCTTTATGTTAATCCTTCAATCATTTATTGTAAGATATTTTGATCTAGAAGTTACTTTTTACCTTTTACAGTAGATTGGTAGCATTGATAGCCACAACTAATGGCTTCCTTTTAATCTTGTCCTCTACACTGTGACCTTGCAAACTCCTCCCATCAAGTGATAGAGACTATTTCACTATCCTTGCATTTGGGTTGCCTTATTAACTTTCTTTAGCCAATGGAAGGGGGAAGAAGGGTGTTGTGCCTGTTTGGATCTTAGGTCTCAAAATACCTAACTCTTCTGTTCTTTCCTAGAGCCCTTCACCAGCTTGTGAAGAAGTCTGGCACCCTTGTGGAAATGTAGATTGGAGCAGCCACTCTGGAGGGCAATTCTGGAGTACTTATTGAATTATATACCAATATTTCCTATAACCCATTGACTCCTGGGCTTTTTTTCTTTTCATAGAAGCATTTTCATAAGAACAAGTGAAAAAAATTGTTGCAGGCTTGTTAGTGGTAGTGGGAGGCTTGAGGCAGCAAATAAATTGAACATAATGGAATAGTATGTAGCACTTAGAAACAATGACTAATGGACATAGACCAGCATAGATTTAAAAATTATGTACCTGAACAAAAATAGCAGAAATAGAATAAAGTCTACAAGGCAATAAAATGTATGTAAATTATGCATATCTGTCTAGGAAATAGCTCTACATATTTAAGAAGACAGACAGTTGAAGGATTATGTATCTAAAACATTAGAATGGTTGTCTGGGAATGGGGCAGGGAGTGAAGATGAACTTGGAGATGAAAAGGAACTAAAAAATAAAATGAGAAGGCCTCAGAAAAAGCAACAAATAAAATACAATGTAAATGGTGAGGATGCTTAAAGAGATAAAAGGAAATAATAACTTCCAAGAAATAAGGGATTAGAGAAAAAAAAACAACAACTAGAAGTTCTTAATATGAAGATGCCATTTGACATTGCAAAGTACTATGAAAGAAACAAATCATGCTGTCATGGAATAGAGCAGTGGCAGTGTGGGAAAAGGACTCTACTCAGATAAGTGGTGAAGAGGCTTTTTCTGAGCTGTGGAAGTTTAAAGCCAAGACCCAAAGGACAAGAAGCAGCCAATCCTATGAATACCCTTGAGAAGAGCCTCCCAGACATAGAACTTGGCCTGTTATAGGAATTGAAAGAAGGCCAGTGCAGCTGGTGTGTGGTGAACAGCAGGAGAGAGGTCCAAGAGGAGATATAATCAGAGGCTAAGGCGTATAAAGCCTTTAGATTTCATTCCAATTATAATGGGAAACCCTGCAGGGTATTAAGCAGATGTTAACAAGATTTGGTTTACATTTTTAATTTTTGAAAGTTTACTCTGCTGCTCTGGGTATAATGGATTAGCAGAGGGCAACAGAAGCAGCAAGAAACTGATTAGGAGGCATTCTGTGAGAAAAACAATACGTTCTTGAACTACAGTGGTGGCCATGGAGATGGGGAGCAATAAACAAGATATAATTTTGAAATAGAATTAACAGGAGTTACAGATAGACTGGTTTGGGAGGTGAGGGAGAGAGAAGAATAAAGGTTTTTTTCCTCAGGTTCTTAGCTTACCATTCATTGAGAGAGAAGTAGTCGAGAAACATAATTTGAAGTAAAATCAAGAAGTCAGTATCAGACTTCTTTTAATAATATTCTCATCTGCAAAGTAATAATATTTTCATCTGTAAGTTTGACCTCTTGTGAGACATCCAAGTGAAGATATCAAATAAGATATTAGATCACAAAGACTAGAACTCAAAGGATAGGTCTAAGCTAGCGATGTAAATTGGGGAGATGGCATCATATGGCCCATATGTAAACCATGGGAAAGGTGAGACCAGCAGATTGGGTGTGCAGAAGGAGAGAAAGAGATCTGTGCAAGATCTTGAGGAACTCTGTCATGTAGATATTGGGGATGGGCAGAGGAGCTAGTAAGGAAGATTGAATAGCAGTGGCCAAAATGGCAGGAGGAAAAACAGTCTGGTTTTCTCAAGGCTGAGGATGTGGTGTTTCTCAAGGAAAGGAACTGCTGATTCTGTCAAATGTCACTTAAAATAAAATGGGATGAGGCCAGAAAGGCGGGTCCATTAATCTGGCAACAAGGAAGCCATGTGTGACCTTAAGAGGAATAATTCCATGTTGTGTAAGGGTTGGAGGCCATAATAGATTGGATTGAAGAGTTAACATGAGAAGATGAAACGGAGACACCTGTAGGCAATGCTTTGGAAAATGCTAGGAACTTATCCTAATTTCTTCACTCAAGGTAATTACATTCTCATCTGGGGCAATAGGTACAGGTAAGGGATGTTGGTTTAAAGATATTGTTATTTAAGGACCTATACAAATTAGTTCCAAACTCTTAAGTAGTTTCTCTATTCCAGGCATATCTTTTCACCCACTCTCCTAGGATAGGCTAAATGGAGGCATTTAGTTTCCTCAGATAGGCTGATTACTAAGCTTTGCAGGGCCAGTTAATAAATAGTACCCCATGAAACCAATATTCTTAAAGTATTTGCTCAATACTATTGGTGGTGGAGTCTGCAACAACAAACATTCTTTTTGTTTATTTCAATTTTCACTCTAGCCATGTATTTTTTTTCTTTAGCGGGAATAGGACAAATCTATGTTATTGAATGACCTGAGTTTCTAGCATCACATTGATGCTTTATTCTGTTATAATTCAGTGTCTTTTGTAGACTGATCCCAGGACAGTTTACTAGCTGGCCTGTCATTTTAGTACAGGTTTCTTTACCTAGTTTGTTCACTCAGGGTAATAATATTCTCATCTCTAAATTCTTGCCTTTCGTGCTCCCTCAAGGCCTTTCCATTTAATTTCTTCCAGGTCTGAGTTTTCTTATCTGACCCAGAATATGTTAATGTCCTTTCCTTTGGGCTTGTGATTGACTTTTTGTTTATAACATCTATTTAGCAATTCATAATGTTTGATGTCTACTTGCAATTAAATTTTTAAAGTGTATCTACCTAAATAAGTAAGTACTCGTATGTATAGTACTTAATAGTGTTTTTGATTGGCTCCTGAGAAATTTGTAGGCTGGTTTACATTTTGGCACTCTCTGTGATGCCTATTTATACATATATATTTCCTCAGGAAGTAAACATAGTATGTACATCAGACATTAAATGAGAAAGGACATTTTATATCATGCCTTCTTTCCCACTGCCCAATTATACACTAAAAAAATTCAGACTTAATTTACCTATTTTCCTCTCATATCCAAAATGTATTCCAATGATCTCTTAGTAAAAACAAATAAGAAAAGTTTAATCTCTTTTTGGAAGTCTGGAGTCATGCAGACCTGCTATAGAACTCCTGTCATTTGCAAGCTTTGCAATTGTTACTTAATCTCTCTGATTTCTGTTTCCTTCTGTTAAGTGGAAACAAAAATTGATTTCTTTGTTATGTTTTAATGAGATAATTGTGAAAAGCATCTAAATAAGTGTGATCATCATGAATTATTAATTACCATAAAATAATAATAAAACTAAGCCAAAAATTGTAGTTACCCAAGTTAAAATTAGGCCCCTCTGGTATCTCCAGGAACAGCTATGTGACTTTGATATAGTCTGGGTGATTTATATCAAAGGATCTATTTGACCTATTTTTCAACTTGATTAGGAATTTTCTCTCATTTACAAACAGTGCTTTTCACTATGTGTGAAAATTCAATATGTTTCTGAATTTCAACTGATCACTTAGCCTCCAAATGTGTATGGGTAATCCTGATTTCAGTACCCCTCCCTCCTGCTCTACCCCTTTCAAAGATTACCTCTCAATAGGATAGTCAGCAAAAACCTTGTTTGTATAATGTCCAGTTCTAAGTCAATTCTGTGCTTTACCTTTCCCTGCTGTACTTTGATCTGACCTAGGCAAAAAAAAATGGATTCGTGCTGGATACTTCTCAGAATTCCTTTCCTCTCATGTTGCTGTTACCGCATTTGGATCTTAAAGAAATGAATGTGGGAAAGCCTCAGTTCTATTTTACCATTGCTAATTCTAATTGACCATTTTCTAAGTCTATATGGCTATTACCGGTTTTACTGAGGGAGTTGATCTGGTAGAGATTACTATGTAGGAGACATGAAAATAAATATTTAATCAAATGTTGAAATATCATGGTACTCATGAGCCATGGAAAGAGAATAAAAGGGTTAAATTTATTTCAGATTTGGTGGATGTACCTCAGATTCTTCTGCTTTCAGGAGTATCTCTTCTGCTTTGTTTTTCAAAACTCTGCATGGAGATCTCCATGCCCCTGTAGCAAATCCCACCCCCTCACATGACTCTCTTGCCATAGGATACATTCCTTGCTCCTGTTGTGGGACATGGACATCTCCCAACAGACTGTGAGACTGGGCTTTAGCCCTCTAAATCTGGTCCCTTGGAGGATTCTATCTAGTGAGGTATCCATATCCTTTTCCATCTTTTTTTGGTGTCCAGTGGATTACTTACACATACACAAATGGCAAAACCAAAATCCATGTTTCAAATACAAACATTTTCTTTACTGTGGTTGGAATCCTGCAGAACTACCCTTCAACAAATGACGGAAAATGCTTCTTTATGTCATTATGCTGAGCACATTTAAAGTTTCTTTGTCTTTCCGACTGTATTTAGACTTCTCCTCAGTCTTTAAAATGCATAAAAATCAAGAGTCATTGCAGCATTGAACACTGTAGAACTCCTGGAAGGACAGCATCTCTTAGTGATAAAACCTCCACAGTAACTTTGAGTATTTATGGATTTTTTTCTTTAGTTATATGTCAGGTCACATCTTGGGTTACTGTTAATGAAGGAAGACTATACAAAGAATTATTAAATTTCACCCAAGCAATCTGCAAGAACTGGGAAGGATATTTTAAAGGGAAATAATCAACTTAAAATTTTACCAAATATAGCTTGTAAAGATATTGAGGAAAAAGATTAGTACTCATATGAATATGTCCCGATAAGCAAGAAAAAAGTCATTGTGATACAATGCCAGTTATTGCAGGAAATTAAAGAATTCTGTTCTAGACACAGAAAAAAATACATTGATTTCACAGTTAATATATAAAAACCATCATCAACATTTTGGTGACCATTTGGGGCTACCAACCTATCTATAATTTTTCTATTTACTTATCTGAACAAACTTTTGATCAAGTCATACATGTTGTTTTATGATATATTTAATCCACATATATAATTGTGATTTTATATATTATTACACATTTTGAGGACTTGATCTTTAATGACTAGTATTCCATAATAAGTATATGCTATGTTTTAATCCATCTAATCAATCATCTATTTGTATACAATTAGAAAATTTTCAGAGACAGTTTTATCCTATAAAAGTACATTTTCAGTTTACTTCTAAGAAGTAAACACACTGGTCATCCTTTGGGTCATTTCTTGTGAAATAAAATTATTGTGATCTAAGAGTTAAAAAAATTTTTTTTGGTTAGTAACAAGGCTCCCATGTGATTAAAAAATCTGAGTTCGTAGCTAAACTCATAGATCTATAACAAACATTTGAAAGCAAACTATAGTTCTTAGGAAAATTTATTATTAAGAGAACAACTTTAACTCATGGCAAGTTGTTTCTACTAGTAATTTACTCCTTTGATATACTGAAGAAAATATAATCATGAACGATCTTAAGAAAATTGACATGTATGTATGTAGAGAGTGAGGCACCTTTAAATATAAATAGATAGAGAAAAATGTTGCTTTGATTTCAGGAATAGTAGAACTTCATATTTAATGTCTCTGTGTGATCGATTTTCTCTTAAGTACCATATTGGCATTTCCAGCAGATGGCATTATTAAACTAAGAAACCAAACACCACAGCTCAGGCATTCTTTAAGTAAATGTAGGTTTTAGAAAGGAAGGGAAGAGGGAAAGGAAATACGTACTGAAATATATTCGTTGCTTGTTCTTTTATATGTGTGGTTATATTTAATGCTCACAGTGGCTCTTATAGGTAGGTAGGTGTTAAGAATAAGTAAACTGAGGCTGAAAGAATTTAAGATACTTAATATTCACAAAGCAAGTCAGTGACAGACCCAGGATTGTAATCTAGATCTGGCTGATTCAAAGAGCCTGTGAAGCTGCTGAGTTTAAATTAATGGCACTACAGTGAAAATATTTGTTTATAGAGACCATTTCTAATGAATGAACTATGACAGTTTGACTGTACGTCCAAATGGGTAAACAGAATTATCATAATTAGATCCAGAAATTTCATTGGTGCATACACAAATATTAATTACTGAATTACTGTACATGCTTGCTTCAGTTCTACTCTTATATATTTATAAAACCAAGAAAAATAAAAACACGCCAATATGAAACCCTGTACACTGATGTTCATAGCAGCATTATTCATAATACTTCAAAGTATAAACTCAAACATCTATCAACTGATGAGTAGAAAACTAAAATGTAACGTATCAACACAGTGGAATATTATTCAGCAATATGAAGAAATAAAATACTGACATATTCTGTAGCTTGGATAAAACTTGAAAACATGATGTGAAAGAAGCCAGTAAGAAAACATATATAATTGCATTGATATTGTAATGCTAAGAAAAGGCAACTCTGTACATCCAGAAAGATTAGTGAACGCCTAGGCTTACCAAGTAGGAGAAGGGAATGAGAGTAACTATTAATGGGTGCAGAATTTCTTTTTAGGGTAATGAAGGTATTTTAAAATTAGATTTCATTAATGATTTATAGTTCTGTAAATATACTAAAACCCATGGAAGTGTATACTTTAAAAGGGTGAATTTTATGGTATATGAATTATATCTCAATAAAACTGCTTATAAAAATGTATAAAACAAATGTAAACTGAGATAAAGTGACCTTACCCTTTGGAGTACATATGAAAAATATATATCTACCTATGTTAGTTACCTTCTTTGGGCCAACAACTTTGGCAACACCATCTCATTTAAGACATTTAAGACATTATCCTTGTCATTTTATAGATAAGGAAATGTTATGTGAAAGATTACCTCATATAGAGTTTCACATCTAGCAAGTGCTAGATCCCAGGTCTCTGTTTTGTAAAGCTTATATACCTTCCATCCTTCACTTTGTGGTTCAGCGAAAATATGCTTTATTATAATCAAGTGCTAACTTGTTCTACTTCGTGTCTGTTTTTGCACTAGACAGGGTAATATGGAGTTACTAACTATCCCAATTGTAGCTTTGATTATTGGCAAAAACAAGTTGAGAAAAATGTCAATTTTCTCTTCTCACAGCACTTCTTTAATTGGTGATTTCAAAGCTGGCCAATCTGTGACATTCTTATTTGGTATACTAAATGGAGTTCGGTACTGTATGGACAAATGCTTCTTATCTGTAGGCTAAAATTTGAATCCAGAATAAGGAAGATGATTATTTGGTGGTGGGGGGTGGATTTTCATTGGTATAAGGATAGGAGATTTTTCTTAAATTTGAATCAATAATGTAGGTCTTCACTGCCACAATCTTAGTTTTCAAGTATATATGTTTGTTTTGGAGTTGGTGTTGTTATGTTAAAGTTGACTTGTCTTTGAGAAAATTATATGTTTATCTGTGTGGAGTTTGCTGATCTTTTACAATAATAAAAGGATAGACTATGGAATTAAGAGGCAAACTATCTTAATACATTGATGATGATTTTTTTTTTTTTTTTTTTTTTGTATAGAACATTTTAGGAACAAAGTACTTATTCTTCCTGGATCTCATTTTCCAGAATGAAGCACTGCATTAGCGAGTCCTGAAGATCCTTTCCAGCTCTTTGATTATTTGACATTCTGACTGGCACAAAGAGGCACACCTGCAATCCTACTGAGAGTTCCATGGATCATTAATGATTTTTCATGGTGAAGGAAGCAGAGGTAATGTAGACTCTGAAAGCTGATACTTCTCACTGTAGACATATACTCTTGTGTTACCGTGTTTTTGTACGTGAGAAATTCCACCTACCAACCCTTGAAGGTCTCTGAGCACAAGGGATTGACTGAGTGCACTTTAAGTTAAAATACCTCCTGCAAACACAGCATGGTGTACCTGCAGTGAGGAGACTGTTGCGGATGCTCATTTCATGTCTTTTACAGTTTATGCTCTGCATATCCTGCTTAAGCCTTGTCTCTCTTTTCCTTAAGTTTTGAAATGCTTTTATTGTGTAGAAAAGTTAAATTTCTTTAAAATGTTAATTAAAAGTAAAAATGTTTTGAGAGTAAAATGTGGCTTATATGTATTTTTTTCTATTTAAAATACACAATGCATATAATTTTTTTTTTTTTAATTCTGTGAGCTTGGAGAATCTAATGTAAGAAGACTCACTGCCAGCATATTCCAGTCTACTTCAGTGCTCTGACTTCAGCCACCTCCCAATAACTAGTTCAGATAACTTTTTGAGCATTTGTACTATGCTGTTTAATATAAGAACAAGCAGTAGTGAATACATAATTTTCCTTCAACTTTTATTTTACGTTCTGGGGTACATGTACAGGATGTGCAGATTTGTTATATAGGTAAACATGTGCTATAGTGATTTACTGCACAGATCATCCCATCACTCAGGTATTAAGCCCAGCATCCATTTTATTCTTCCCGATAGTCTCCCTCCCACCCCACAGGTGTCCAGTGTATGTTGTTTCCCCCTACGTGTTCATGTGTTCTCATCAGTCAGCTCCCACTTATAAGTGAGAACATGTGGTGTTGGTTGTCTGTTCCTGCATTTATTTGCTGAGGATAGCAGCTTCCAGCTCCATCCATGTCCATGCAAAGGACATAATCTCATTCCTTTTGATGACTGCATAGTATTTCATGGTGTATATGTACCACATTTTCTTTATCCGGTCTATCATTGACGGGCATTTGGGTTGATTCCGTGACTTTGCTATTGTAAATAGTACTGCAGTAAACATACATGTGCATGCATCTTTTTAACAGAATGATTTATATTCCTTTGGATATATACTCAGCAATAGGATTGCTGGGTCAAATGGTATTTCTGTCTCCAGGTCTTTGAGGAATTATCACACCGTCTTCCACAATACTTGAACTAATTTACATTTTCACCAACAGTGTAAAAGCATTCCTTTTTCTCTGCATTCTCACCAGCATCTGTTTCTTGACTTTCTAATAATTGCCATTCTGACTGGCCTGAGATGGTATCTCATTGTAGTTTTGATTTGCATTTGTCTAATGATCAGTGATGTTGAGCTTTATAAAATATGTTTGTTGGCTGCATGTATGTTATCTTTTGAGAAGTGTCTGTTCATGTCCTTTGCCTACTTTTTTAATGGGGTTGTTTGCTTTTTTCTTATAAGTTTGTCTAAGTTTCTTATAGATTCTGGATATTAGACCTTTTGTCAGATAGATAGATTGAAAAAATTTTCTCCCATTCTGTAGGTTGACTGTTCACTCTGGTGATTATTTCCTTACTGTGCAGAAGGTCTTTAGTTTAATTAGATCCCATTTGTCAATTTTCACTTTTGTTGCAATTGCTTTTGGCATTTTCATCATGAAATCTTTGCCCATACCTATGTCCTAAATGATATTGCCTAGATTTTCTTCTAGAGTTTTTATAGTTTTGGGCTTTACGTTTAAGTCTTTAATCCATCTTGAGTTAATTTTTATAAATGGTGTAAGGAAGGGTTCCAGTTTTAATTCTTGCTAATTCTTCCAGAACCATTTATTAAATAGGGAATCCTGTCCCCATTGCTTGTATTTGTCAGGTTTGTCAAAGATCAGGTAGCTATAGATATGTGGTCTTATTTCTGGGTTCTCTGTTCTGTTCCATTGGTCTATGTGTCTGTTCTTATACTAGTACCATGCTGTTTTGGCTACTGTAGCCTGGTTGTATAGTTTGAAGTTGGGTAGCATGATGCCTCCAGCTTTGTTCTTTTTGCTTAGGATTACCTTGGCTATTCAGCCTTTTTTCTTTTGGTTCCATATGTATTTTAAAGTATTTTTTTTTTCTAATTCTGTGAAGAATGTCAGTGGTAGTTTAATGGAATAACATTGAATCTATAAATTACTTTGGGCAGTATGGTCATGTTCACAACATTGATTCATGAGCATGGAATGTTTCTCCATTTGTTTGTATCCTCTTTGATTTCTCTGAGCAGTGATTTGTAGTTCTCCTTGAAGAGGTCATTCACCTCTCTTGTTAGTTGTATTCCTAGATATTTTATTCTTCTTTTAGCAATTGTGAATGGGAGTTCATTTATGATTTGTCTCTCTGATGGTCTGTTGTTGGTGTATAGGAATGCTAGTGATTTCCACACAATGATTTTATATTCTGAGACTTTGCTGATGTTGCTTATCAGCTTAAAAAACTTTTAGTCTGAGATGATGGGGTTTTCTAGATATAGGTTCATATCATCTGCAAAAATAATTTGACTTCCATTCTTCTTATTTGAATACCCTTTATTTCTTCCTCTTGCCCAATTACCCCGGCCAGGACTTCTAATATTATGTTGAATAAGAGCAGTGAGACAGGGCATCCTTGTTTTGTGCCAGTTTTCAGGGGAATGCTTCCAGCTTTGCCCTTTCAATATGATATTGGCTGTGGGTTTGTCATATATGGCTCTTATTATTTTGAGGTATATTCCTTCAATACCTAGTTTATTGAGAGTTTTTAATATGAAGGGATGTTGAATTTTATCAAAGACCTTTTTTTGCATCTATTGAGATGATCAAGTATTTTTTGTCTTTAGTTCTGTTTATGTGGTGGATCATATTTATTGATTTGTGTATGTTGAAACAGTCTTGCATCTTGGGGTGAAGCCAACTTGATCATGGCATAAGCTATTTGATGTGCTGCTTGATTCAGTTTGCCAGTATTTTATTGAGCATTTTTGCATTGATATTCATCAAGGATATTGGCCTGAAGTTTTCTTTTTTTGTTGTTGTATCTCTGCCAGGTTTTGGTATCAGGATGATTCTGGCCTTATAGAATAAGTTAGGGAGGAGTCCTCCCTCTTCAATTTTTTGGAATAGTTTCAGTAGAAGTGGTATAAAGTCTTCTTTGTACCCCCATAGAATTTGGCTGTGAATCCATCTGGTCCTGGGCTTTTTTTTTTTTTCCCCCCAAAAATTTTTGTTTATTATCCCTTTTTGTTTGTTTTTTTTTTTTTTTTTTTTTTTTTTTTTTTTTTTTTTTTTTTGGCAGTAGGCTCTTTATTACTGCCTCAATTTCAGAACACATTATTGGTCTATTCAGGGCTTCAGTTTCTTCCTGGTTCAGTCTTGGGAGGGTATATTTGTCCAGGAATTTTTTTTTCTAGTTTATGTTAATAGAGGTGTTTATTGTATTCTCTGATGGTTGTTTGTATTTCTGTGGGGTCAGTAGTAATATTCCTCTTGTCATTTCTGATTGTGTTTGATTCTTCTCTCTTTTCTTCTTTGTTAGTCTAGCTAGTGGTCTATCTATTTGATTCATGTTTTCAAAAAACCAGGTCCTGGATTCATTGATTTTTTGAAGGGTTTTCCATGCCTCTATTTCCTTCAGCTTGGCTCTGAATTTGGTTATTTTTGGTCTTCTGCTAGCTTTGAGGTTTGTTTGCTCTTGGTTCTCTAGTTCTTTTTGTTGAGGTGTTAGGTTGTTAAGTTGAGATCTTTCTAGCTTTTTCATGTGGACATTTAGTGATATAAATTTCCGTCTTTACAGTGCTTTAGCTGCATCCCAGAAATTCTGGTATGTTGTTCTCTTTTTACTCATTAGTTTCAAAGAACTTCTTTCTTAATTTCATTATTTATCCAGCAGTCATTCAGGAGCAGGTTGTTCAATTTCCATGTAGTTTTGTGGTTTTGAGTTTAATCTTGAGTTCTAATTTGATTGTGCTGTGGTCTGAGAGATGCTATAATTTCAGTTCTTTTGCATATTATGAGGAGTGTTTTACTTCCCATTATGTGATCAATTTTAGAGTAAGTGTCATGTGGTGATAAGAAGAATGTATATTCTGTTGTTTTTGGGTGAAGAGTTCTGTAGATATCTCTCAGGTCCACTTGATCCAGAGCCAAGTTCATGTCCTGAATATGTTTGTTAATTTTCTGTCTCGATTACCTGTCTAATATTGTCCGTAGGGTTTCAACATCTCCCACTATTACTGTGTGGGAGTCTAAGTCTCTTCGTAAGTCTCTAAGAACTTGCTTTATGAATCTGGGTGCTCCTGTATTGTGTGCATATGTGTTTAGGACAGTTAGCTCTTCTTGATGAACTGAACCCTTTACCATTGAGCTTTGTCGCTTACTACAAGATTCATGGCAAATTCAGGACACTTTAAATTCTTTTTTTAGTTTATGGGCTGTGTTTTTTTTAAAGATAATTTTTCCAAGTTCATTAGTGGCTCAAAATTAATGTTTCCTCTCATTAATTAAAAGAACCATAAACCAATAGCAACGAACAAAAGAGACAACATTTTGAACCTTAGAACTCCTTAGAATACAAAACCATTTTCTCCCTGTAATCACATCTTACAAGTTTTATTATTTTCTAGTATAATAATATATACTTTATGGTTAAATATGTTGGAAAATACAAAATGTACATAGAGAAGAAGAGAAATAATTCTTGTTGATACTTTTGCATTTTCCATTGTAACTATCATACTTTTGTATTATGTACATCTAGCAGATATTTGTGAAGAATTTTAGTTGAAAAACTAATTTGGATAATTCTGGGGGAGTTGCATCAAAATGGTTTTATATTCTCAGAGAAAAATGCTTAGAATTGATAGAATGTGTGATCATGCCTGGTTCATCTGTGCTCTGGGTGTTGTTTAGTTCAGGCTTCTGGGTTGCTTCCTTGGGAAAATTAGATGCAACTGATGGGTTATGTCTTGTGAGATAGGCAAATATCTTGTCCTTTTTCTATGGGAAACAGATAATATTACTTAAAAATGAGCAAAGAATAAATATAGGAAAGAATGTCTGCAAGGACAAAAGTTTTAGGCAAATCCTGAGACATTATCCTTTCAGTAACTTAGCAGGACTGTTTTTAATGGCTGAACTACGTGTCAGATACATCTTATGCACATTTTCAGACTACTGTGGCCTCACATATGCATCATCCTAAGCCTATTGCTCCATGTCCTCCACTGTTGCGGGGAACTGCCCTTTATAAAACCATCTCATGAGACTTACTATTACGAGAACAGCATGGGAAAAACCCACCCCATGATTCAGTTACCTCCCAGGGGAACACATGGGGATCATGGGAGCTACAATTCAAGATGAGATTTGGGTGGGCACACAGCCAAACCGTATCAGTATCCAAGGGATCCTAGCGTCTATTTTTTCCATGGTAAATTATAAAATTATAAGACTATCAGTAATAATGCATAGAGAGTAAATTATTCTCAGTTTCTGGAAGGATGTTTCAGGATGTCTGTTGGCACTTATAGAGGGCCATCTTATATCATTTACTTAGGTTTGAATACTTAGTGATATAAACAATTCTTTTCCATGAAGCTTTTATACTGTCTGTGTTGGTGATGGGAAGCTTTCTCATGTGGCATTCATATCACGTGTTTATTCATTCAACATTCAATGAATATTTATGAGTGCCCAGCCTATTTAGAAATGGAATATATTAGGGCAGGCATGGTGTCTCATGCCTGTAATCCCAGCACTTTGGGAGCCCGAGGCAGGTGGATTACCTGAGGCCAGGAGTTTGAGACCAGTCTAGCCATCATGGCGACACCCTAGTCTCTACTAAAAATACAAAAATTAGTTGGGCATGGTGACATGTGCCGGTAATCCCAGCTACTCAGGAGGATGAGGCATGAGGATTGCCTAATTATGGGATGCTGAGGTTGCATTAGCTGAGATCATACCACTGCATTCCAATCTGGGCAGCAGAGTGAGACTCTGTTTAAAAAAAAAAAAATAGTGGGGTGGGGATACATTAGTGAACTAAAAAGGAACTAACATTCAAGAGAAATAATATATAAATTTTAAAAAGGTGATAAAAGACTGTGGGAAAACTGAAATGGGATGAATAGGATCAGGAGTATAGTGAGGGGAAGAGGCTTGGGGCTCGGCATGTTGCTATATTAAATAGTGCGGGGGCCTTCATTGAGAAGGTGAGGTTGATCAAATGTATCTTAAAGAAGTAAGGGAATTAGCCAAGTGGATACCTGGGGAAAGAGCATTTCAGGCAGAGGAAATTGCACAGCAGATTTTCAAGGTGGGAGCATGTCCAGCGAGTGTCAGTATCTGGAAGCGACTGCTGTGGATGCTAGCAGAGTAAGCAAAGAAGAGTAAAGTAGGAATTGAGGCCAGGTAGACTATGTTGGACCTTGTCCAGCTCTTATTAGCGGTGAGAAGGAATCAGCTGCATATATTATTTTTTATTTTTATTTTTTACTTTTTTTTTTTTTTTGAGACAGAGTCTCACTCTGTCACCCAGGCTGGAGTGCAGTGGCTCGATCTTGGCTCACTGCAACCTCTGCCTCCCAGTTTCAAGCAAGTCCCCTGCCTCAGCTTCCTGAGTATCTGGGACGACAGGGGTGTGCCACCATGCCTGGCTAATTTTTGTATTTTTAGTAGAGACGGAGTTTCACCATGTTGGCCATGCTGGTCTTGAACTCCTAGCCTCAGGTGATCCACCCTCCTCCGCCTCCCAAAGTGCTGGGATTACAGGTGTGAGCCACTGCATCCAGCCCAGTTGCAGATTTTGATCAAAGGAGTGACCTGATCTGATTTGACTTTTAAAAGATGATTCTGGCTGCTGTGTTAATAATAGTCTTTGGGGAATGCACAAGAGTAGAAGTAGGAGACCCAAGCCAAAATGATGGTTTAGCCCATCAGTGAAGTGGTAAGAAATAGATGGACTGCATGTATTAAGAATGTATTAGGAATAGAGAATCTATAGTTTTTTTCTTTGTGATAATGGAATCCTGTAGTTAGCTTTATGAAAAATTTGTCAAAGGACCTTCTGAAAAAATCTTTTGTAAGATATCTCAATTTAATATTAATATATTACAGTCGGATTCATCTACATTTTAAAGTTTCTGCTTATGTTGCAATTATTGTTACACTTAAAACACTAGACCTTGTAAATACAATGCATCTGGTAGGTTTCATGATATGTACAAAATAGAGATAATTTGTGAAGTGACAATAACTCTTCCTGTACTTTTTGCAATGGTTCTTAATGAAATATGCTCTCAAGTTGCTTTTCCCACACACAAATTTTTGTTGTCACATCTCTGAATAGCCAAATACTAGACTGATATAATCCTCTGGATTATGCTTGTCTAGTTGATATGCTTCGATGGCCTGTTATAAACTATAGTTACATTTTAATTTAATGCCTGTAAATTCTGAGACATGTAGTATTGTATTATTATTGGCCAAAGCCTTTGTGGGAGGCCATTATGAATACAAAATTTGATCCAGTTAAGAGGCACATTTGAGGACTTCATAAATATTAATTGAAAAGCATGCTGTTCAAGAAAATTGCAATTTTTGTGGTTTGAGCAAACATTGCAGTTTTGCAACAATGTTGATTTTATTCATTAGATTTCTATCCTAAACAGATAGCTTTACAATGCTCTTTTGTTTAGGTCAAATATGAGCATCACATTTAATTGCCCAATTATCTTTTAATGACATCTTTGCTACTGGAGGATGTTGTATTAGATAACACAAGTAGGTATGATAAGCAAAACTTTAACCAAATAATCTTTTCATTTGATTTTAGTAAAATAAAGAAACTGTAAAAATATAACTTTTGGCTAACATTCTAAATGTTCACGGGCCGCCACATGAACTCAGTACACATTCACATGCACACATACACACAAATGTGCATGCACCCCTGCCACCACATAGAAACCCGTAATATTTAGACATGTCATCAGCTGGTAGAGTTAAGCTCAAGAAAGCTGTTGCTTTTATAGCCATTGTATAATATGATTTAGTTAATGACAAATAATAAAATAAATTGGTTTTCTGTAGTTTACTTCTGGCTTAAATCTTGCATTTCACAGAAATATGATGGAAATCTGATTAAAGGCATGACAAATGCACCACTGTTTTAAGGTTAAAAAAAATAGCAATTTAAGGAAAAGTGAATAGCCTGATTACATTCCTTTTTCTTTTTAAATCATGGTTTATAATATTATTATAAATGAATAAATTATTTCAGTTGTTGGCTTATGTTGTACTTACCAAGACAGATATTACAACAGTATAATTGTCAAAGAATTATATTGCACTTTTGAGTTGACTTTTTGTTAACACCTGCATTTTGTTTGGTTGGCAAAACTCTTTCAGAACAGAGTGGAAAACAGAGCTGTTTACAAGTTACCCCGAAGGTCGCTGCTCTGCCCCTAAGGGAGTGGCAGCTTTTTTCTCCTACATAGGTGATTGTTTTTTAACAAACACCCTGAGACATCTATTTATATTGGGAAACGAGAGCATTCCAGGCTATGGTTTTGAAGGAGACTGATGGCTGGACTGCTCAGCATCAGAAATAAGTGGTTATTTGAAGGTGGGAGTAAACCCAGGAGAGAAAAAGAGAGAGTCAGGAACACAGTACCAAGTGATGGACAGTAGAGAACTATTAAGAGTGGAAACCTAGGAGAGGGATGATGAAAGGATTGTCCATATTCAGTTTTTTGGTGTTTCTTATCAGGATCTGTCATCATCAGCATCTTGCTTCACACATAACTTCGGCAGTATCTGTCATATACACAAATTTCTTGATCAAATGGTGTTTGATGAATCAGAGAAAAAGGGTTATAATATCTGAGATTGTGCTGAGCAGAGAGGAGAGAATAAATATTTTGGGTCAAACACAGGTAACAGTGAATTTAGCAGAAGAGGAAATCAGAATTAGAGGTAACAGGATACAGGCAAAATTGGCAAATTTGGCAAAATTCTGCCTAAAGGAATTGCCTTTCCCCTAAATATGAGATAGAGGCTAGAGAAAATCATAAAGCAGATGATAGCTTCAGCTGACATCTGGATTATACTTACTTTTGGCTCTCCACACAAAAGGCATTTCTTTCATATTCAGAAAGCTTACCAGCAATTTTAAATGTAGAAGGCCTTGTTTTAACTGTGTTGGTGGAAGCAGCTTAGCATTCCTGGGCTCCTTGAAGTTTGAGAATATAGTAAGGAATCTCTGAGATGTTCCAATTATTTAAAAAGTCTAACAGAAATCTAATATTTATGCATGATAAGATGACATGAACTAACTTATCTGTCAAATATCTCCTCCATAATAGAATTATATCCACTCAGTTGATAATTCCGTAATGGTATCTCATGCTGATCAGAAGCTCTGATAAGCAGTTAGGCGTCTTTGACGGAAGAAAGGAGAAAACTATTATTAAAAATTTCAGCTTCCGTTTCTGCTCCTTTCTCCTGTGCTGAGATGAACTCTCTCATTATGAAATTGTGTTCCTTGAGCAGCAGATGAGATTGCATAACTGCAGTGAACATGGAGGCCTGTCGATTTCTAAAGCAAATTCCCTCAAAGACATCCACTTCACTGTGAAATAAGTGGTCATGGCTCAGCTAGCTGTCTTGTAACTATGGACAGTAAAGCCGCGACAGAAGCATCTACAAATTTCTGGTGGTCGCTGCAGACACAGGGCCCTTGGAGTGCTCTTACATCTCCTGGCATGGTTTGAAAAGGAAAGTGTGCTTTCAGTAGGACCTGGGGTAGCCTGAGGTGTCTCCAGATCTGTCATTGTCCAATCACCAGCAAATAAGACATGTAGCTGAAAGCCAGGATTGAGTTCATCCTGCAGCTCCCAGGAGAAATCTTAAACTAGAGATCTTGCCAACTATCTTGCCAGATTCTCCCTGGGGGAATTTTGCATTGTTAATAATATATTGTCTTTGTGTCAGCCCCTGTGCCTTTTAAATTAATTTTCATTATTAGAAATTATAGCCCAGAATCTTCCCTCTTGATTTTTTTACAAATAAAAATTTTACCTAGCCACTTTAAACACCAAGAAAGAGCTAGAAGGAGTATGATAGGCCTAAGGAAGATATCTGGGCCCAATTTTCATCAACCAACTCTTACTGAACACCTACTATGTGCAGAAATGCAAGCAGGTACACCGTGGTATTTCTTGAACTACTTTTGTCCTCTAACATGTGTCCCTCTTTAGAATAAATATTATGAAGTTTTTGTCCACTTGTCTGACATAAAATGTTCCCTGCAAGTGAAATGGATGAGGGGGTTTGCTTTTCTCTCTAGAGATTTAGGGAACTAGACCTTGAAGGAAGAGGGGATTAAAGTCTTGGATTACAGGATTGGGGGAAGACATGGTCTGTGGCTGGAGACAACAAGTGAGATACTGAATCCGAGGAGATTCTCTTTGTAGGCGGAAAACTCATCAGCTCAACTGGACACTTTGTACCAGTTCAGAGAGTTCTTAGCAATGATTGCTGCCAAAATATATATACTCTTAACTGAATCAGAAATACAGTGCTAAATGAGTCACTTGTTGTGAGGACTCTAATAAAGAATTACATTTCAATCCTTTTTTTTTTTTTTCAGTTTCTATGATAATGTCTTTTGAAATATGTTCATGAAGTTCCTGGAACCCATGGTGAAAATTCATAAAAATGGTTCTTGAAATTAGCAAATTTGACTTCATCACTTATTAATTACAAATGTCTGCTCTGACATCACTGGTGTTTTGGGGATCATAATGTATTCAAGTTTTTTTTTAAATAATAAAGTGTTATAGAAATTCAGATCTTGCAGGTTATAAAGCAGTGGTTAAAGACCTGGTCCTTGAAGCCAGATCCTAGATTTGAGTTCTTTTTCTGCCACACATTTTAATTGCACAGCTATGGGGATGCCTCTTGACCTCTCTGAGGCCCAGGATATCATTGCCTGGCACCTACTAAGTGCTCGACAGATACTATTTATATGTTTACTATATGGTATCTGATTTTAAGGCAAATCTATTCCATAAAATCATAAAATAACCCTCGACTGTCAATCTTTTTTGGCAAGCATTAAGGGTAAGTGGTCATGGGGATGTATTGTCAGGTGAAGAATGGCGTAATTTATTATTATTTTTAATCTTGTAAAGAAGAAGAGAGCATCTCCTATATTGGAAAAAAGTTACATCCAATTTCTCTAAGGAGTAAAACAAAACTTTATAGTAGTATATAAACTGTTAAAGAAACAATAAAACCCCCCAAACCACATGCATTAACCTGTTTTTGGTTCATAGTGACCTTAGAAAGGAAAGAGTTTAGAGTAACAACCAAGTTATTATAATTTCCATCAAAAATAAAATACTGAAGCAAGATAAATCTGACACGTGCTGGCTGTGGTGTCCAGAACAAGCACTATTCCTTATATAGCCAACTGTGGCAAGTAATGACTGCGGTAAAGACAGTGGTCTGTGTGCAGGATAACATTTCAACTACCCAGTTTTATAAAACTGCTGAAGAGCAAAAACGCAGCTGGGTTTGGGGAAAGGTCTTGAATACATGGAAGGTTGGAGGAGAAGGATCTTGTTTGACCAACAGGACATATTATTGAAGATAATTATCTAGGTTACCATAAGAATTTACATCAATATGTACAAGAAATAATGTGAGGCAAATTTAGAAGTCTTAAAAAGATGTGAAATAATGATGGGCTTATGTTTTATGACTCTTTAGTATGGGAAGCATTAAGGAAAAGCTATTAAATTATTAGCAACTCTCCCAAGTACAGCAGAGTGTTTTGAAGGCACAGTGCCAATTCCTAGTAGATTTGATAGAAGTTTTCTGATTTTTATTAAAAAAATCAAATGTTGCAAAAGATGAATTTTACTATATTAAAGAATGAAATGATAAATAGCCAGTTTGAGAGTGGTGATGGAAGCAAACTCTACATTTGATATTAGGAGACACCATCCTTTAAAATACAAGAACTATTCTGTTTCTTTAGTCTCCCCCATTTCTTCCTCTTTGATCTGCCTCTTAAAGGAGAATTATTCCAACTTTTTCTTCTGAGCCTCTCTGTCTTCCTCCTTTCCTTCTTTTTTTTTCTCCAATAATTATCTTGGCTTTGAACATTGAGTTTGTGCTATAGATATTCAAGCCACCACTGGGTATACAAAATTAATAAGTCATGATCTCTGCCCTAGTTTTGGTGTGTTGTGGACAGAAAGGCAAGAAAACTTGTAAAATGTGATAAAGTCTTTACAGTGATTAGGAAAATGTGTTCTAGAAGCACAAAAGAGGTGATATCTGAAGTTCCATGAAGGCTAAGCGAGTTAGTGGGGAGGAGGCATTTCAGAAAGGAAAAACTGCAAGGACTCAGGCATGGGGCACAGAAATGGGTGGTATCTTGGAGACCTGTTAGTCATTTTGTGTGTTTGGAATGTCGAGTGTATGTTGGAGTGTGCAGCAGCTGAGGCTGGATAAGTGGGGAGCTAATGATTTATACTCTCCCAAGTACAGCAGAGTATAAATCCTGCAGGTAGTGGAGAGTAACAAGAGGTTTTTAAGCACTCAGTGGGCTATCTCATTTCTTTTCATGGCTTTAACCAGCATCCTTAAGTTAATTATTCCCAAATCTATACCTGCAGTTCTGACTTTGTTCCTAAGTATCATAATTGTATTTTAAAGTGCTAACTTACTACTGAACATATTATCCTGCTGTTACTCACGCAAGTTCAGTTCAGACAAACTTACTTTGTCCCTTTACATTGTTCCTCCACTTGGGCTCTTTTCTTTGTTTCATAATGGCAACATTTCTCCAGATCAACTGGGATGAACATCTTAGTGCCATCTTCAGCTTCCTTCTTTATTTGTTTCCCCATAGTATTTTGTTTACCAGAACCCACCACTTTTGCTCCCAAGCACTTCATGGCCATTTTCCTATTTCTTTTTCTACTGCCAATGCCATATGGCTTAAACTCCTATTCTTTTCATCTGTATTTTTGCAATGGCCTTTTACTATCCTACTTATTTGCTCTTTTACTTCTAATTCAGTGTGCATAATTGAATCATATTTTTCTTCCTAAAATATGGATTTCCTGACATAACTTCTAATCTTTGCCACTTTTCCTTATTTTTGCAATCTCTTTCCTAATAATATTGCTTGTCAGAAATCATCATTCTTTGTAACACCATAATGCTTTTAAAAATATCTTGATAACATCACATCTTGCCTTATATTAAAATAAACTTTATTTTTAAAATACTTATACATTTTTGGAAGACAGAGCATATTAGTTACCTGTTGCTGTATAACAAATTACCCCAACATGTAGCAGCTTAAAATAATGCACGTTCATCATTTCAGTGTCATTGAGTCAGAAGTCCAGGGTACATCTTAACTACACCCTCTGACTTAGGATCCCTCACAAGGCTGCAATCACAATGTCAGTTGAGGGTATGGACGTGATAAGGTTCAAGTGGGGTAGTATCGGCTTTTCAGCTCACTCAGTGGTTGTTGCAAGGTTTAGTTTCTTCCCAGTTGTTGGACAGAGGGTGTCAGTTTCTCATTGGCTGTTGGCCAAAAGCTTCCCTCAGTTACTTACCATATATATATATGTGCGTTTCTTCATGGGACAGCTTACAACATGACAGCCTGCTTCATCAAGTGGAGAGTGGTGAGAGACAAAAGTCGCAGTCTTTTATAACCTAACCTTGGAAATGACATCCCATCACTTTGCTATATTCTATTTGTTAAAAGCATGTCACTACGTCCAGCCCACATTCAAACAGAGTAAATAATTATACAAGGGAATGAGTAGCAGGCAGCTGACTATCACACAGAGCATCTATAATTTTACTCCTGACCTTTGTAACTAATGCCTTATGCAACAGGTGTTTAATAAGTTTTACTGATTGTATTGAAAGATATTGTTGCTTTTTGTAACTAAGACTTATGCTAGTGTTAATCATTAACATCTACATTTGGTTAAAATTAGTTGACCCCTTTGAAATTTTTTGTGTAATATAAAATGAGAAAAAAATGAAAAGGTACTAAATAGTCAGTTGGATCAGTTGGGAGTTCAGTACATGAATGCCACTCAATCATTTGGCAAAATGATAAAAATACTGGAGAGGGAGGAAAAGAGTAATGTGATGGAAATTATCTCCTGATACCATTTTCTTTTTCTGAATTTCACTTAAAATCAACAACAAAAATATATACTAAAATTCAGTTCTAGGTAATTTCTAAATTTGTTAATAGTTTAGATGTCTTAATTTTCTCCAGTTAGATGTTTATGTAAACATTTTAGAATTTAAGACAGTTGCCAAGTTTGAAGTGACTTTCTGTGTAAAGATGTATAAATTTGAAGTAATGACGGTTTTAAAATTTAATTGTTTATAACACGTAAAAAACACTCAGAGAAGAAATATACTTTCCTACATTAGTTTTACAGTACCGTATATATATCATCTTTATGAGCCAAGCGATGTATCTGATATTAAGGCCGAATTTTCAGGGACTAGTTAGGGGTTATAGTATTCATTGTTTAAATTCAGAAAATTATACTTTGACCACTAATAAATATTTTAATGCCATTTTCAAGTTATAAAGAACAGATAAAGAACAATGTGAAAAGGAAAAGTTCTATTGAGAAACAGTCCTGGTTTAGCTTAAGGTTTTACTCATTACTTGGGTCAAAATAACCTCAGCTTTATCTTTTATGTGTGTGTTATCTATTTTGAGATGTTTGAGATAGAGTAAAGCTCAAGTTTCCAGGAGCAGCCAAATAATTGTACTTTGAATTTATAAAATCATTTCTTTTTAGATGACAATAATGAAGCATTTGTATTTGAGCCTGGCAACAAGTGCATTTGAAAGTTTGCTAAATGAATATAATTGTGAATTAAACAACAAGAAACATATTATTATTTTAAAAACATTATTGAAACCATTACATATGAATTATAAAGTTTTTTTCAGGTAATACATTAATTAATCAACTTTTTTTCAGATCCTTATACGTTTGTTCAGATATTTCCTTTCATAGACTTGTCTCATCTTCAGGTGTGATTTTTAATGAATATTTTCAATTCTGCTAAAGACTACATTATTAAGTTCTATAAGCAGGCCTAGATATATATTTACATTTTATACCCTTTTCTCAAGTCAAGCCCATTTGGAATTTAAGAATTTGAAAAGTCATGTAAAAATGAATTTAAAACTTAGTTTATATAATTTCAATTTTACCACATTTCCAACTGTTATAGTCTCCATAATGAGAGATCAAGCACAATGTCATATATGAACTAAATGTATTGTGTTTTTCAGGAAAGTGAAACCTTTTCTAAATATTAATAATGGCTTATGTGATGGTTAATATGAGTGTCAACTTGATTGGATTTAAAGATGTGAAGTATTGTTCTGGGGTGTGTCAGTGAGGGTGTTGCCAAAACAGATTAATATTTGAGTGAGTGGACTGGGAGAGGCCGACCCATTCTCAAGCTGAGTGGACACCATCTGGTCAGCTGCCAGCATGGCTAGGATAAAAGCAGGCAAAGGAACGTGAAAGGACTAGACTGTCTATATACATAATACCTTTGACCATATATGGAGAACCAAAAAGTATGATTAAGTTACTTGGTTGTTGCTAAGTTTAGTGGACAAAGTGATGAAAGAAAACAATGAATTCAGGGATTCTAACTCATGGCTCCAGAAAACATACGTTTCACAAAAACTTTGCAAAATAGATTTGTGAGGGTAGCACCTGCATCCTTGAAGAGCTCTGTGATTGCTCTTCTCTGTATGCCATATCTTACAGTGGGACTTGCAGCTACTCAACTACAAAATTTAAATGCAGTGGGAATAATTGGATCCTGAGATGGCAGGGGCCAAGCAGTGGCACTCAACTGCCAATGGCAAGGTAAGTATAGTTACTGTAATGGACAGCAGAGGCAGAGCAGCAGTCAGAATAATCTGACTTATGTAGGGCTCTGGCATTGGCTAATTAATCATAGTGTTCCTAGAAGTGAAATTTGTAGGAAGCCTACTACATTCTTAATTTATATAAGCAGAAAACTTCTGGGTCAAGTGGAGAAAAGACTAATTTAAATTACAAAAACAGACAATCACAGTCCCTCAATCAAATTCCAGACCTGAGCCAGTTTACAGACCCAGAACCCCTGAATGAAGGGGTAGGCTGGGAAGACCTTGAGGAAGGACCCCACTACACTATACTACAAACAATTTATGTTGTTAATCTTTTGCCCATCCTTCCCCAAGGAAACCACTGGCCTTTTACTAGGGTAACTGTGTATTGGGGAAAGGGAAATCATCAAACCTTTTATAGACTACTGGACACTGGCTCTGAGCTGACATTAATTCCCAGGTACCTAAAATGTCATCGTGGTCCTCCAGTTAAAGTATGGGCTTATAGAGGTTAAGTATTAATGGAGTTTTAGCTCAGGCTCAATTTACAGTGGGTCCATTGGGTCACCCGACTCACCCTGTGGTCATTTCCCCAGTGCCAGAATGCATAATTGGCATAGACTTACTTAACAGCTGGCAGAATCCCCACACTAGTTTCCTGACTGGTAGGGTGAGGGCTATTTGGTGGGAAAGACCAAATGGAAGCTATTAGAGGTGCCTCTACCTAGAAAACTGGTAAATCAAAAATAGTATTGCATCCCTGGAGGGATTGCAGAGATTAGAGCCACCATTGAGGACTTGAAAGATGCAGGGGTGGTGATTCCCACTACATCCCCATTCAACTCTCCCATTTGGCCTGTGTAGAAGACAGATGGATCTTGGAGAATGACAGTGGATTATCATAAGTTTAACTAAGTGGTGACTCCAATTGCAGCTGCTATACCAGATTTGGTTTCATTGCTTGAGCAAATTAACACATATCGAGGTACCTGGTAGGCAGCCATAGATTTGCGAAATGTCTTTTTCTCCATTCCTGTCCATAAGGTCCACCGGAAGAAATTTGCCTTAAACTGGCAAGGCCAGCAATATACCTTCACTGTCCCACCTCAGAGGTATATCAACTCTCCAGCTTTGGGTCATAATTTTGTTTGGAGACATCTTGATTGCTTTTCCCTTCCACAAGATATCACACTGTTCCATTACATTGATGACATTATGCTGGTTGGATCCAGTGAGCAAGAAGTAGCAAACACACTGGTAAGACATTTGTATGCCAGAGGATGGGAAATAAATCTGACTAAAAATCAGGGACCCTCTACCTCAGTAAAATTTCTGGGGGTCCAGTGGTGTGGGGTCTGTCAAGATATTCCTTCTAAGATGAAGGATAAGTTGCTGCATTTGGCCCCTTCTACAACCAAGAAAGAGGCACAATGCCTAGTGGACCTATTTGGATTTCAAAGGTAACACATTCCTCATTTGGGTGTGTGACTCTGGCTCATTTATCGAGTGACGAGAACGGCTGCCAGTTTTGAGTGGGGTCCAGAACAGGAGAAGGCTCTGCAACAAGTCCAGGCTGCTGTACAAGCTGCTCTGCCACTTGAGCCATATGACCCAGCACATCCAATGAGACTGAGGGGTCAGTGGCAGATAGGGATGTTGTTTGGAGCCTCTGGAAGGCTCCCATAGGTAAATCACAGCAGAGGCCTCTAGGATTTTGGAGCAAGGCCCTGCCATCTTCTTCAGATAACTACTCTCATTTTGTGAGAGAGCTCTTGATCTGTTACTGGGCTTTGGTAGAAACTGAACGTTTGACTATGAGTCCTCAAGTCACCGTGCGACCTGCACTGCCTATCATGAACTGGGTATGTTCTGTCCCATTTAGCCATAAAATGGATTGTGCACAGCAGCATTCAATCATGAAATGAAAGTGGTATATACGTGATTGGGCTTGAGCAGGTCTTGAAGACACAAGTAAGTTACATGAGGAAGTGGCTTAAATGCCCATGGTCCCCATTCCTGCCACCCTGCCTTCTCTCCACAAGCCTGCACTGATGGCCTCATGGGGAGTTCCCTATGATCAGTTGACAGAGGAAGAGAAGACAAGGACCTGGTTTACAGATGGTTCTGTTCCATATGCAGGCACCACATGAAAGTAGACAGCTGCAGCACTACAACCCCTTTCTAGGACATCCCTGAAGGACAGTGGCAAAGGGAAATCTTCCCAGTTGGCAGAATTTGAGCAGTGTACCTCATTGTGTACTTTATTTGGAGGGAAAAATAGCCAGATGTGTGATTATATACTGGTTAATGGGCTGTAGCCAATGGTTTGGCTAGATAGTCAGGGACTTGGAAGAAGTATAATTGGAAAATTGGTAACAAAGAAATTTGGGGAAGAGGTATGTGGATGGACCTCTCTGAGTGGTAAAAACACTGTGAAGATATTTGTATCTGCTGTGAATTTTCACTAAAGGATGACCTCAGCAGAGGAGGATTTTAATAATTACATGGATGGGATGACTTGTTTTGTGGACACCACTCAGCCTCTTGCCCCAGCCATTCCAGTCATCACCCAATGGGCCCATGAACAAAATGGCCATGGTGTCAGGGCTGCAGGTTACACATGGGCTTAGCTACATGGACTTCCACTCACCAAGGCTGACCTGCCTATGGCCACTGCTGAGTGCCCAATTTGCCAGCCCCAGAGATCAATACTGAGTCCTCGATATGGCACCATTCCTTGGGGTGATCAGCCAGCCACCTGGTGGCAGGTTGATCATACTGGACCTCTATCAAAGAAAGGGCAGAAGTTTGTCTTCACTAGACTAGACACTTACTGCAATTATGGGTTTGCCTATCCTGCATGTATTGCTTCTGCCAAGACTACCATCCGTGCCCTCATGGAATGCCTTTTCCACTGTTATGGTATTTCACACAGCATTGCCTCTGACCAAGACACTCACTTTATAGCTATGAAGGTGTGACATTGGGCTCATACTCATGATTCTTACCGTGTTCCCCATCATCCTGAAGCAACTAGATTGATGGAACAGTGGAATGACCTTTTCAAGTCACAATTACAATGCCAACTAGGTGAGAATACTTTGCACGGCTGGGACAAAGTTCTCAGAAGACTGTGTATGCTCTGAAGCAGTGTCCAATATATGGTACTGTTTTTCCCATAGCCAGGATTCACGGGTCGAAGAATCAAGGGGTGGAAGTAGAAGTGGCACGACTCACCATCACCTCTAGTGACCCACTAGCAAAATTTTTGCTTCCTGTTCCTGCAACGTTTGTTTGTGTTGGTCTAGAGGTCTTAGTTCCAGAGGAAGAAGTGCTGCCCCAGGAGACATAACAATGATTCCATTAAACTGGAAGTTAGGATTGCCACCTGGCCATTTTGGGATCCTTCTACCTCTAAGTCAGCAGGCTAAGAAAGGAGTTACAGTGTTGGCTGGATGATTGACCCAGACTATCAAGATGAAATCAGTCTACTATGCCACAATGGAGGTGAGGAAGAGTATGTGTGGAATACAGGAGATCCCTTAGGGCATCTGTTAGTATTACCCTGCCCTGTTTAAGGTCAACGGGAAGCTAAACCCCTCCAGGCAGGACTACAAATTGCCCAGACCCTTCAGGAATGAAGGTTTGGGTCACTCCACCAGGTAAAAAGCCACAACTTGCTGAGGTGCTTGCTGAAGGCAAAGGGAATACAGAATGGGTAGTAGAAGAAGGTAGTCATCGATACCAGCTATGACCACAAGACCAGTTGCCGAAACAAGGACTATAATTGTCGTATTTCCTCCTTAGTCTGTTAAGAACGTGTTTGTGCAAGTATACACTTGTATGAAGAAAATATCTTCATTTTATTTTTTTTCCTTTATAATGTGACATAAGATTTATTGACTTCATATCAGCATTTAAATGTTGTTAACTTTATGTAATAGCAGTTGGGTTGGGATTGGTGTGCTTCTAGTTGTACGAAAGATAGTTGTCTTATGTTAGGTGTAATTATGACCTTATTCTTTTATTTCTCTGAAGATTGTATATGATTTCAGGAAATGTATATGGGTTCAAGTTGACAAGGGGTGGACTTGTGATGATTAATATTGAGTGTCAACTTGATTGGATTTAAAGATGCAAAATATTGTTCTGGGTGTGTCTTTGAGGGTGTTGCCAAAGGAGAATAACATTTGAACCAGTGGATTGGGAGAGGTAGACCAACCCTCAACTTGGGTGGGCATCATCTAGTCAGCTGCCAACACAGCTGGGATGAAAGCACGCAAAAGAGTGTGGAAGGACTACACTGGCTGTGTCCTCCAGCCTACATCTTTCTCGTGTGCTGCATGCTTCCTGCCCTTGAACGTTGGATTCCAAGTTCTTCAACTTTTGAACTCTTGGACCTTAGACCACAGACTGAAGGCTGCACTTTTGGCTTCCCTACTTTTTAGGTTTTGTGACTCATACTGGCTTGCTTGCTCCTCAGCTTGCAGATGACCTATTGTGGAACTTCACCATGTGATCATGTGAGTCAATACTCCTTAATAAACTCCCCTTCATATATACATCCATCCTATTAGTTCTGTCCCTCTAGAGAACCCTGAGTAATATAGCTTGGTTAGTAATTTGTTCAATACTGGCTTTAAGGATATTATCATAGACTACATTTTGATAAACAATAGAAAGTAATATTATTAAATAACTTCTTATTACTCCAAAAATGAAGATCAATAAAATTATTATTAAAAAGAATATCCACAAAAATTTGTGTTGATTTTCCCCAAGTAAACTGATAGGACAATTTAGTTATTCAACTCGATGAAATTAGCTAAAATATAGTGAATGAAATGGGCACAAGCGTCTGTGGGCATGATAGATATCATCCACATGTGGAGAGCAAAATGTGTTAGGGGCCAGTGATATAAGATGTCAAGCTGTTGAAGATAGTCTTAGACATTACTTTTCCCAGTGGCCTGTCCCCCAATATCCCCCTTGAAACCAAGAACTTAGCATAAAGCTGGAATATTCACTGGATAATTTTTAATGCTTCACAAATAGATGATGTATTAGTCTGTTCTCACACTGCTAATAAATATATATCAGAGACTAGGTAATTTATAAAGGAGAAAGGTTTAATGACTCACAGTTCTATGTGGCTGGGGATGCCTTACAATCATGGCAGAAGGCAAAGGGGAAGCAAGACACGTCCTACATGGTGGCAGGCAAGAGACCTGTCAGGGGAACTCCCATTTATAAAACCATCAGATTTTGTGAGACTTAATCACTACCATGAGAACAGTATGGAGGAAACTACTCCCATGATTCAATTATCTCCACCTGTCCTCACCCTTTACACATGGGCATTATTACAATTCAAGGTGAGATTTGGGTGGGGGCAGAGCTAAACCATGCCACATGATGTTACTGTTCATTAATGATTGGTACATATGCATGATGCTTTCTCTTATGTTATTTGTCCCTTGAATTAACCATATAAACAGTAGCAGTTTCTTTGGGGAACCATACTGCCTACATTTTCAGCTTTTCATGACTTGTGTGTGAAGCACAAATTCAAAGGTACAGATGCAGAAAGTCTTGTCTTGTTCTCTGATGCCACACTGGGAACACTAGACGTGTACTCATCCATTACTAAAATGGTATTTTGTTCTCTGTTTCAGGATTTTTCTCCTTGTACACAACTTTAAGATTGACTTGCGCATTCATTGCGGTGAGTAATAAGACACAAACCTTCAATCTCCATTTGCCTCAAGTAAGCCTTAAAAGCAAAATATGTTCTGCATAAATGTAGAATAATGATTTAGAATCTGTGTAGTACAGAAATAGGATGATGTTGAACCTGCTCCTCTCCTAGGCCTGTGGTACTTTGGGTGCTGGAATTAGGCAGTTACTACCAAGGATTGCTGCAAAAGAAGCAGTGATGTTGGGTGAATAAATATTTTGGTACAGAAATGCCAACAATAGGTGGTTCATCTCAAATAAAACCAATAGATCACCTGCCCAACTTTTGTTAGCTTGCTAGGAAGTTAGTTATAATTACAATTAGAGTCTAAGACATATTTTCTAGTCATTAACATATTCTATACAATCTTGAAAGCATTATTCCAAAAACCAAGATCATATCATTAATTTAAACCTATTCCATGCAGTGACTATTCACAGAAAGTAAATAGTATCTTCTCTTAATAGATGTATGCTCTTTTGTACCATAGATCATCTTTACAGTAGTAACTTGGCACTAATTTGACTTTCAAAATTGAACTGCTGCTGATAAATCTCTTAAAAAGTCTTTTTTATATGTAGTAAAATGTTTAAGAAATATTTAAAAGTTAGAACAAAAGATAAAATGAGAAACAGAATATGAAATAGATTAGTACAAGACCTTGGTATTATACCAAGGTCAGGAAGACAGTTCAGTAGAATTCAAATTATTATTGTATAGCTGTTCTTTACTTTGGGAAAGGTGTATGTGTGTGTAAGAAGTTTCACATATAGTGCCAAACAAATGTCTTCAAATTTAAGAACAATGCCTATGAAAGGAAAATCAACCTAACAAGAAGGAAAGAAATATTAGTATTTATAACACAAGAAATCTTAAAAGGAAGGGCTTATTATCTTGTATAAGAGTATACATATATAAGTAGATAGATACACATATTATAAATATATTGACATATGAACATACTTGACTACAACATAGCTGATATTCTAAAAATAAAACATTGAATTGTGATTTTGTATATGTTTCTTTTCAGTAAACAAAGGGTATTAAAGGAAATATAAAAATTAATACAATGGAAAAAATATATTTGCCTGTGATAGTACTAAAATTTGTTACTGGATATTTCGATTAAACTTAAAAATGTAAAAAGACAAAACAAGGAAGCAACAAAGAGATTTGCAGCACAGCAAAAAATGGCCACCAAGAGATCACATTTGTCTTCTCTGCAACTGGCTTGGTCTGGCAGTACTTCAAAATTGTACTGGGGATTCTGGCACCATTTTTATAAAGGTAAAGGTTGGGTAACTTGACATCCAAAAGAAAGTTAATATAATAATTGGTTTTACATGTGACTATATCCTCAGTTTCATCATATTTACTAAAGGAGAAAGAAAAACCTGACTTATAAATGTGGCTCCCTTTATTTAAAATTACTTAGCCTGTGGAATAAATAAATTGTGGTGGACAGAATCTAAGGTTGCATTCATGGTCCCTGACTCCTGGTGTTCATGTCCTTACATGACTCTCTCCCCTAGAGCATGGGTGGGAAATATGACTTGCTTCTAAGCTCTAGCATATGCAAAGGGGATGAGATATATATGACTGTGCATACGTGGTTACATGATTATGTGACATAAGATGAAGTGCTATCTTGCTGGAGTCTCTCACTCTCTTGTTGACTATGAAGATGGAAGTTGCCATGTGGTGGGCTGCCTATGTTGGGAGACCCACAGAGGAAAGAACTGAGAGAGCCTACAGGCTGATGGTGGCCTCCATCCAACAGTCAGCAAGAAACGAAGCCTTCAGTCCTGCAGCTGCCATTTTCGACTATGTGTTCCATCTAACATGAGTGGAACTGATATTTTTATAAAACAAAAACTGAAATACATGTTTCTATATAAATCTCCTCTTATAAATAAAATGAAGTAGTGGAAGGATATTTGAAGGTAGTGGTGCAAAAAAGTGGTGCCAATGCGAAAGGACAAATTGTAAGGGAACAGAAATCTCTTTCAGTGGATAAAAGAATAATACAATTAAAAATGTGATCAATTAACAGATTAAGCTGATAATGAATAATAAGCAAGAGGGTACTAATAGTAAAATTAGGGTTGTACTCCATCATTACTTGAACCCAAACTAACTTATCAATGTGCTTCAGGATGAGAAGTCTGCCATCTTCCATCTGTCTTGCTTATTTGGGAACCAATTTAACTCAGTCTAGTATTAGGCAGTGGAGATTGAGGTTTGGAACTAAGTTGTTTGGTGTTCTATAGCCAAGGGTTAAAACTTTTGAAATTTTTTCAATGCCAGCAATGCTATTGCATGGTTGGCTCTTTAAATACTACCTGCAGAGGCCAGTTTGCTTGACTTTATTGGGCCTGGGTTTGTGGAGTAACTGGGGCTTCATAACTCTCTATTCTGTGTCTCTAATACCAACTTTTGAAGAGTGCAGAAAAGTGTAGATCTCCCTGTTCTAAACTTCAGTTGGAAAACCAGTGTTCCTGTTTACTTTTCTCATTATTTCAACCCTTGCTAAGGGTTCCATGGCTGCTGGTCACCCTGATTGATGCCATCCTATGATTGGAATGACTTTTTAATACCTATATAGAATTGGTTTCTAGTCCCCCTCCCCCACCCTAGTTCTTCCTTGACTTTATAGTAGCTTCTCCCCAGAAGTCTGCTTTCTCTCTCTTAGATCATGTTCCTTTTCTTCCATGTATCTTGTAGCCAGTGCTGTGTGGTATGTTCTTTCCTCATCATGGAATTCAGTATGAGGGACACATATTTTGGATCATCAAAATGCAATGAAGGACTTATAACAAATGTTTTATTTTATGGAGACTTTTTTTGCCCCTTGGATTATGAATTCAATGATTGAAATTTGAAAATCAATGAACCTTGCACTTGAAATAATATATGCTCTAATAACTTTCCCAAATAACAAATTTAAACTGGTTCCTCTGAAAGTATTCTTATACTATAGTCATTTCCTCTTTAAACCTTTAATAATTACACAAAACCTATTGCTGAAATAGGATGTAAACTTTGTATCCAATGTTTTGCTTCTATTATTTTCTGGAATGCTCTTTCCCCATTCTTATGGTTCCCCCAAAACATACACATATAGACTTTCTCCCTCTCTTCTGTTTCCTGAGGTGCCACCCATTCCTTAAGTCCCGTTTCATTTTCCAGTTTCACCATGGAGCCTTTTCTGATTTACTTAAGTAAATAGTCTGTTTTTCTTTCAGCCTTCACATCCTGCTTTATTCCTCTGTTATGGTATTTCTCTTAATCTTTCCTTACATTTGTTGTTTCTTTTCTTCTTTATTAGATCCTAAGCTATCTGAAGGCAGGGGTCAAGCTGTTATGATGTTTATGTTACTTAAGATCTAGATCAATAATAGCTAGTTAGTTAACAGATGTGTATTAACCCCCTTTAGCCATGCATGAGGCCCTACCAACAATGAGCTAATGTTACCTTAAAAGAGATTTCCATTACACTTACTCATGAAAGGCTCTTCTCTTTTACTGTATGTGACAAAATGAGAAGGTAAAGGTAAAATAGTGACTTTTCTATGAAGCTAAATTTATTCAAGTTTACAAAAAGCCTTTTATTTTGTGTTGCTGCTCTTTTGACTTGTTGAAAATTAACATTTCTCCTTTTTTTGTGGTGGGAAGTGCTTGATTGTTATAAGAATAAAGCTTTAGAATCTCTATATTAGTTTCTCTAATTTTTTACTGGTCTGTTAAATCAGAAGTCTTGGGAACTGCTGATCTAGGGTGTTCGTACATGCCAATATAACCAAACAAAGGGGTTAAGGGATTCTGGTGTAACCATGTATGGAGAAAAGAACAATGGACTAAGATGTAGGAAAACTGATGCCAGCCCTGATGGATCTTACAACTACTTATGTAACGTTGGTCTTGGCTTTATGTAATTAAGCTGAGTAAAACTGCCTCAGGTATCTCTTGAGGCAGATGTGAGACCCAAGTAAATAATCAGGTTGTAAAATGTTTTTATTTCTAGTATAGTTTAAAAGCAAGGGATTGTGTAGTGCTAGTTATCGGTAGTGTTTTCTTGTGTCTTTAGTGTCAACAGTATTTCCTTTAGAGAGCCCTTTCTTCATAACCAGAAGCAAGTCCATGATTTTCTACACTTTGAATTACAAATTATTCCTCACCCTTCTAGTGACATTAATTTGATTATATATCATAAACTGTCCAGCATTTTTATTGTCAGTTTAAAATGAAATAATAGCTTAAAAATCAGAATGCCAGTGGTAGATATTTGTATAAGTGATTCCAGCTGAAATGATATACGGACACCATTTGTATTTTGGAGGCTCTAGTCCTGTAAGAAGTGAACTTTAAGTCTGAAGTGAACTTTAAGTCTGAAGCATACTTATGCAATTCTATATGAAGGGTTATTTCTGCAATGCAAAATTGTCTTTCACTTTGCATGAGCAAAACCAACACAAATAGAACTGATTGCATTAATTCACTAAGTGACTACACAATCTGCTGTGTGTAAAGATATGTTGCCAAAATATTGAATTGCAGGACTATTTGTTAAATCTGAGAGTAGAGTAGGGTTAGACCTAGAAGGGTAAACTTGGCCACTATATTAGTCCATTTTAATGCTGCTGATAAAGACAAACCTGAGACTGGGAAGTAAAAGAGGTTTGGTGGACTTAACAGTTCCACATGGCTGGGAGGCCTCACAATCAATGTTGAAGGCAAGGAGGAGCAAGTCATGTCTTACATGGATGATGACAGGCAAAGAGGGAGAGCTTATGCAGGGGAACTCCTCTTTATAAACCATCAGATTTCATGAGACTTACTATCACAAGAGCAGCACCAGAAAGACCTGCCCCCATGATTCAATTACCTCCCACCAAGTCCCTCCCATAACAGATGGGAATTCAAGTTGAGATTTGGGTGGGGACACAGCCAAACCATATCAGCCACTTATTCCCCTCTTCTGTGTCATCGTCATTAAAAAATGATATTACACAGGCCACACATAACATTTTAAAGTTGAGAAAATTTGTCTTTTGCCCTGTCTTCCCTTAATGTCTTAATGTAGTTTCCTACAAGCAATAGGTATTTCCATTTTTTACCTTTCAGGCCCAGTGGCCTCTGCTACTCTCTGACTTTGTACAGACTGCTAATGAGATACCACCACTCTCTTCCCTCCCAGGAAGTTAGTGTAACAGGCTCCTGAGCAAACCTTTTATCTTTTACTTCTTGTGTAACAAAACCATACTTTTTGGGGCTGTTGATCTCCGGTAGATGTTGAGAATATAGCAGAAAAATCAGTTCACACTGAGATGCCACTGCTAGTAGCTGATAATGAGGTAGGCATCCCAGGTTTTATTTATAAGACCAAAAAATGGACTGGACAATGTTGGACTCACAAGAAAGGGATTTAGATAGAGATTTTTCCTGAAGCCTCTGAAATTATCCCCTGGAGACCAACTTAATCTCACATATAATGGGACCTCCCTTTCTAAATTAAAATTTCAGTGGGTCACTGCATTGTATGCAGAGATATTGTTCTGAATCAAAAGTAAATTTTGTCTGTAGAGAAGATTTTTAAACTGTAAGATGAATGCAAATCCAATCTACTTCATCTGAAAAGGCCAAATGAGAGCTCTAGCTGAGATTAAAAATGGTTGGCTCTGATCCACATCCATTTAAAACAAGTAACAGAAGATCAGTAAATACAAAAATGGAATGGAGGACAGGAGAATCCATGGTTTTGGGTGTATGAAGTCCTTAATTACCACTTACCAAACACGTATTAAACACAGGGTGACACTAGGGTTTGATAAATGAAACACATGGTTCCTGAACTAAAGAAGCTCACTTTCTAGCGAGTAGATCAGCAAATAGAACATTATTTTATAAATATGTCATAAATGCTCTATTAGAGGCAAGTCCAAGATATTCTGAGAGCTCAAAGTACCACCTAACGTAGACTGGGAATGGAAAGACATGGGACAATATCTTAGAAAGCTTTTATTAAGTAAATTAATTGAGTTTGGAAGATGGAACAAAGATTTAAAAGAGAAATAAAGACCACTCCTACTGTCTTGTTTTCTATCTTAATTTGAAAATCATTAACCCTGAATTAACTCATTTGTTTGTTTTTAAAGTATTTTCTAAGCTCACATGTATATTAAAGGACAAAGGTCGAAAAAGCACCTAAAGTAAAGGATGAAAAACTTTTATGTTCCTTTTGGGTGCCCAACTGTGTGTGCCTTTTGGTAATTATAGGCTCAGTTACCATGTGTATATTCCTACCAGTCCCACAAATGGTGGTTAAAGGAGAAGAGCATAGTAAGTGCAGCTAGAGACTATTTAAAGTGGTTCAGCATCCATTAACTACAAAACTTCTAAATTAAAACAAATGAGGTAAATTATGATTATGGATTTAAGACACAGGAATGGATGTGTAATACAAATCTATTTGGTGTTCTCATACTATAGTAATTTGCCAGGGAGTTATAGAAACTCTAAGATAAAATAAATGTATCCCCGGAGAATCTATTTTACTGAAAATTTTAGGAATATAGTTAATGGTAAAACATAGAGATACACAGCAGTCCATGATGGATCGATACGTATCACATACACACACACACACACACACACACACACACACACACACACACACGCCCTTCTTTGGTTTATTTGAGTAGAACAGTTTGAAAAAATGTAACCGACTAAAAAACACAGAAAAAAAATAGCAAAACTATCTGGTATTTTATAGTCTTTACTGAACTTCATTTTTCTTCATTGTATAAACATGTTCAAATATGCTATCAGATTCAGAGCACAAATCCTGACTCATAACTCATCTCTCACTCCTTATAATTGCTATACTTTAAAGGTCTTTTAGAAAAGAGCATTTAACTTACTCCACTCAACTCTCTTTTGGCTGACATTTGCTTTCACTCTCTCATTGTCATTTTCAGTCATCACAAAGGCTTCCGGAAAAGGTATGAAAAGAAGAAATACAAAGGAGGATTGTTCAGCTGGTGTCAAAGGACTAACTCTTGGCCTAAATTTTTCATTTTTCAGTGAATTACAACATGCAGGACTTTAACAATGACTCTGAATACATCTGGACCATTTTAAGGAACAAAATAAAAGTGAGGATTGCCACTTTACAATCTCCAATCCAAGAAGCTACATGTTCTTTTAGGCAGATTGACACAAGCTTTAAGTGAGCAAAGGGCTGAAAGCAGAGTATTTTCACTCACTGAATTATACATATTATAAATGTGACTTCTGTTGAATGTGAATTATATTTCAGTAAATCTGTTATAAAACAGAATATATAACAAAAAATTATAAAACAATGAAATTACATATTGCTCTACCTCATAAGAAATTACAATATGTGTTTATATTTCTTTTTTTTTTTAGTTTACTATTAATCCTCCTAGGGAGCCTATTAGTTTGGATAGTATGTGCTATGGATAAAGAAACACACACAAAATGATTTACTTGCTATATTGCAATACTTCTTAGTTTTATAGACAAGCACATGTTTTGCAAATCACTAGGCTCCATTTAGAAAACATAATTTTATATTTCATCAATTTTATTATTATTCTAATCATAGACTTAAAACAGAGCTTCGAGATCTTTTAATTCAGTCTTTTATTTTACTTACAAGGACCCTGAAATCCAGAGGAGTTAAACTCCAACATTTCAGCACATGACTAATGGATCTGGGTTTAGATCCTGGGGATAGTCTCAAGTCCAGTGAATAGAGCACTGGACTGGGAGAAAAAGATCTAAATTTGAGTCTCAGAACTGTCACTTATCAACTTTCCCACTTATAATACTTATGAACGTGTTTAATAGTTAAAGCAGAATTCAAATATTGGCTGTCATTACTGATAAATAAAGAACTTCCAAATTGTTTATGGGGAAATTTAAATTGCCAAAATGATGTATGTTTCTCATCATATTAGTGCAAGATGGACATCAATTTTGCCTAGTTGGTTTGAATCTCAGTGCTATCATCTCTTAGCTGAATTATCTTTTGTTTTAGGGAATGAAGATTTGTCATTTTCAATCCCCAGTATACTAGTTCTTTTTTTTTTTTTTTAGAGTTGTCTTTAAATTATAGAGATGAAGTCATGTTATAGATGAGCCAAGTCGTGATGAGGTCACCTACATACATCTACTTTGTAAAGCACAGCTTTATTTTAAATTTAAATGTTATTAAAGACCATTGGTCTAGCTTGCATAAATAAAAGTCTTAGACCTTTACCTCGAAAGAATAACTTATTGATCTAAAGTCCCATTGACACAATGACACTTATTCTGCCAGTTTGTGCACTGCATACTATATCACCATAAGGAGAAAATTATTAACATTTATATGACCATGCCATGAAAGAAAGCAAGCAGCTTAGTTTTCCCTGAAAATAAAATCAGTGAGAATTTTATTTGAAAGATTGGAACTGAACTTCACTAATAGAGCTACTTTACAATGAAGATACATCCATGTCTTAAAAGAAACATCTGATCCAAAATCTGTAAACTTACACAGGATTGTCTTTCAGAAGTATGTGAAAGAAGACTAAGTGCATGATGACTTGCAGTGTATTGGATGCTAGCATGTTTCTGGGATGATGTAGGAAATATGAAGGCTAAACATTTCATTCTGGAGTGTTCCCTTGGAGGGTTAGGAGTATTAGCAGGGCAGTGCCATTTTCAGGTGGTGTGCATGTGTGTGTATTCTCAAATGCTCAATGAAATGTTTGTGAGTGTGTAGGTATACACAAATATTTCATTGAACACTAAACATGTTAATTAAGCAGTAAAAATGCTAAATATTCACATTAAACATATGAAAGAACAAAACCTTCTAATAAAATTGTAACTAGAAATAGTCTTTTATTTATGCATGTCTTAGTATTTCAGAAGCCTTCACAATTTTCATAAATGAATGATAATAGTGGATGCTTACTGAATATACCAAAGGAGTTAGATATTAAACACTTTTAATGAAGGATGTTGCCATCAATTGTTTTGACTAGTTTATAACTTTTACAGCTGCTGGACTCATTGATCTTTGGAATTTACCACATTGGCCAATTTTCTTCATATAACATTGCTATCAATAAATATTGATAAACTTATATAGATTTGCTTTAGGCATAATTCATTGCCTCTGTTTTTCTTTTTTGTTATTTTTTATTTTTTTATTATACTTTAAGTTCTAGGGTACATGTGCATAACGTGCAGGTTTGTTACATATGTATACTTGTGCCATGTTGGTGTGCTGCATCCATCAACTCGTCAGCACCCATCAATTCGTCATTTATATCAGGTATAACTCCCAATGCA
>NW_016809173.1:1073821-1092780 GCF_001698545.2 Rhinopithecus bieti | reverse complement strand
AGCTGCTGTGAGCTCCACCCAGTTCGAGCTTCCCAGTAGCTTTGTTTACCTACTTAAGCCTCAGCAATGGCATGCGCCCCTCCCCCAGCCTGGCTGCTGCCGTTTCGGTTAGATCACAGACTGCTGTGCTAGTAATGAGGGAGGCTCTGTGGCCGTGGGACCCTCCTGGCCAGGGGGGGGTATAATCCCCTGGGGTGCCCGTTTGCTTAAAGCGCGGTATTGGGGTGGGGAATACCCGATTTTCCAGGTGTTGTGTGTCTCAGTTCCCCTGGCTAGGAAAAGGGATTCCCTTCCCCTTGCGCTTCCCAGGTGAGGTGATGCCTCGCCCTGCTCCAGCTGTCACTGGTGGGGCTGCAGCAGCTGACCAGCACCAATTGTCCGGCATTCCCCAGTGAGATGACCCCAGTACCTCAGTTGAAAATGCAGAAATCACTGGTCTTCTGTGTCGCTCGCGCTGGGAGTTGGAGACTGGAGCTGTTCCTATTCAGCCATGTTGCTCTGCCCCACGCCTCTGTTTTTCTTTAGTTTCAGTTCTTTATTTGTTGCCATTTCTTTATTTTGTTTTCTTATTTCACCCATCTTTGTATTGACATTCTAGTATTGTTTACAATGGCTTTCCCTCTTGAAATATTTCCCTAACCAGGTTCCCTAGGGCATATTTATTTCTTCTAGTTTCTCTTTTTTCAAACATCATCTTAGTTGTGTTCAATTTAATCAGTATGGTTAGCTGATTCTCTCAATACTCTTTATTATCATGAAACTAATGTTTGATTCTAGAGTGTTCACATGCACACAGAGAAACAGTCTCTTCAGTGCTCACATGCTGAATGAATGTATACTGAGAGAAGGATTTCCTTGGAAACATAAATATGGAAAGCCTTCATAGCAATTGGTAGATTGACATCTGTTTCTCTGTAGAAGTCATCAGTTTATTTCAGAGCACTATGCACATTGTTAGTAATACAATGCACAAAAAAATCAGAATTGCTTCACTGAATACAGTGATGAGTAAGAGAAATGTAATGTTTCTCTTCACAGAATAAAGCATTTGTTTTGAAACCTTAAGAATTTTACACTGGGGTTTGAGATTTTCCTTGGTCATTTCATTTCATAAGGGATTTGCCTTCATTTGGGTAGATTTGATGACATAAAATTAATTCCCAGTTTTGTTTCATCATTATTAACTAATACAAAATAATATGTTTGCTGATGCTTTAAAAAAGTTAGGTTCTCATGGGACCCAAGTATAGCTATAATTCATGCTTATACAAAGATATATTTAGTTTCTTGAGTGCTTGTGAATACGATAGATTAAAAATCAATGTAAGATTATCCATTTTTATGTACTTCATAGAGGATGCATATGATACATGTGATACTAGTAAATAAGATAGACTCCCTCATGGTTGTAATAACATTTTCATAGACTTTTCAAGTTAATTTCTTGGATTTATCCAATTGTAACTTTTCTCCCTTTTTCATCTTTAATGTAAACTATTGCCTAGGTTCTATCTTTTGACTAATTTGATAAAAGAGAGTGTCTCCCTGATACAATAAATGTGTACATTTAGAAATACTTTAAAATGTCAAACAAGTAAGGTTGTTGTCTATACATTGTTAGTCAATAAATATATAATTTTAATAAACACCTAACCAATTAGTGAACAGAGAACATTATAAAAAACTGCTATCAATCTAATCTCTATACTCATGTTTCACTGGTTTAAAGTAGAAGATGGCCAGACCCAATGGGCGATCTAGATTTAAAGACTGGCAGAAATGATAATGATAGTGAGGGCTTGGCTCTTGGAATTTAAAAAGTGGAATTTAAATTTAGTGGGTTTGGTCTTCGTGACCCCTTCATTTTGGTAGCTCTTCATTTCACTGACCTCTACTAAGAACAGTTGCATTAAAGCTTAAGTTATGGAGACCTTTAAAAGGCATTTCTACTGAGAAGGATAACTTACTTTTCCCATTTATTCCAATATAAATTAATAAGAAATATACTTTCTTTATAAGATTCCCCCCCAAAAAAAAATTGGAGAATATTTTCTTTACTGTCCTTCACCAGTGTGATACACTGAAGTACATTGTTGTGTGCCAAAGCTCGTCAGAACTAAGTAACATGTGTCTTGGGTCCAAAGTTCTCTGTTGCCTCGTTGACTAGCTCTGAAAATGTCCTTTCATCCTTGGGGTGCTGGGTGATTTGTGAAGCATACTTTCTAGCCTGCCACATATCTTATCTCCTTAACACTACTTCCTAATATCTCTGCAGTTGGAAGTAGAACTACGGATTAGTATTACATCAATGCTGAGCAATTTCCAGGCAACAGGAGAGGTGGAGTGGTGTGGTGCCGAGAGTCTGGGCCTCATGAGATATGTAGTGGGACAGGGGCCATCTGGCTCACAGGCACATCATAGTACTGCATGTTCTTACTATTAAATGTAAGAGTCCCTAAACCACTGTATATACACCCCAGGCAGGATCTGGGTCATACCAGACATTTCTGTGATTCTATGATGCTATGCCTCTCTTCCTCTGTTGTCCCTTGTGGTGTTTACCCAAAGTTAGCAGTGCCAGGTGTCTCACAAAACATCAGTAGGATGACAATCATTATCACAGACATCATTGATGTCTCCCCACAAACCTAGAACTTCTCTTTATGTAAAGAGAGTTAAACAGCACCACCCATCTCTACTTTGGAGATGGTAGCCTGAATTCCTTCCCTTCTTTTGTTGCTTAGTCGAATGTTTCTGCTGCTGCTTTACTAGGAGAGGGCCTAGGACTCCCTCCTGTAATTGTAGCTTTACTTATGATTCAGTAGAATAGCCAGTAAGATTGGGAAAGAGCCCATAACCTGTGAAAGAAGGACGAGGTGGAGCTTACCAAGACATCCTGATTCCCTAAGCTCTAATTTGGATTATCTTTAATTATAGCATTGCTGAACAATCACACTACCTAATCCACGTTAGTTTTGAGTTAACAGGTCCAATTGGGGTGGAACGTTACTTGGCACTGTGGCCTAAGGATGACCCTGGGAAGGAGGTGGTCACTCTTGCTGGAAACCTTCACCTAGAGTCCTCCAAGGAGAGAAAGCAGAAAGTGAAAAGGTTAGTAAACCTATGGCCAGAAGGCCTGGTCTCTAGGCTTCCAGGTCTATGGGCATTTTTATGAATGCCATGACTGCTAAAGAATTACAGAGGAAAGACTCAGGCCATACACAAAGTCAGTTCTGCATCAAAACCCTTGTCCCAACCCTTCATAATTTTGGTGTTCTACACCCAAATGCCCCAGAATCTCCACAAAGATGCCCACATCTTAGAAGCTTTCAGCTGATGTGCGGTCCTGTAAGACAGGAATTTGGCAGAGCTGGCAAACCTTCTGTCTTAACATCCCACTCCTTAAATTACATGTGTTTTCCAAGAAGTTTTCCCTCAAATTCCATGGATCAAGTGACCCTGATCCTAGTGGTAGTAGGCTATCTGGGTAGCCTGGTGGTCTCGCTTTAACATCCGTCCTCCCTTGTTCTGTGCTTACCAGTCCTGTTGACTCTTCCAAGAGCTGGCCAGAACAAATCATCTATTTCATGTCTGAGAAATGGTGACAATACATAGGAGTTGGCTTATTTTACTTTTAGTTTTGTTTACTCTTGTATTCTCAAAGAGGCAATGAAGAAGGCATACATAAAGTATTCTTTAAGAGCGTAAAGTCTCAGTGTCTTCTTTTGAATCTCTCGAAGTCTGCACACCCAAATTTGGTGGTCTCTGAAGCTTGCGCAAAGTGGGACATCTGCCAAGCCACTTGGGTTTTCTGCCTTTTGTACTATTTTGTTTCAGAATGGAGTATGTACTATTAGTTTCCACCTATTACCACCTAAGGAAATTTAGGTATATTCTTCCCGGTTGTATTTCTTACTGCATTTTTCAGGCCCAATTTTTAGTGCAGCAGGCCTGGCCATGGCCTACCACAGATAACCATCCTGGACCAGTCTCTGGAAACTGAGTTCAATGGAATTGCTTTAAAAAAAAATTAAAGGGAGTCCCTGAAACTGAAGTTGGTCAGTTTTACCTGGGGCACCACACTTGGACTATGCTGGAGATAGATGCATTCTTGGTAAAATCAGGAAGACCACCAAGCAAGCACTGAGGAGCCCTGCTTGTGAATGAAGGGTGCTGACGGTTGTTTTTATGTTTTCACTTAGGTTCTGGCCATGATGTTCAGATGCTGCACTGACTTCTACCTAGGCTTCTGGTGCTTACTTTTTTCTCTAGGTAGAAAAACAGTGTCCACTCCTTTTAATTCTAAATTTTAGATGTTCTTAATGCCACTAGAGTCACAGAGAAAGGAAATATCTATTCTAATTTTATAAACATACCTTTATTCAGAAGAATGGTTTAGGATGGGTTCTGTGGTCAACATTATTTAAGTTTTACTGGCTAGGCTAGCTTAGGAAAACACCCAATGCATTAGTAATGTCATAATACTTGAATTTGCTACATTAAAAGCACATATTTCACTATGTGTCATTATTTTCAATCACATACAATAGGTGTTTTCTTGCCTTACAATTTTTCAATTGTACATTAATTTTACATTTTTGCAGCCTACTAAAGAATAAAATTTGATATAAATACACATATACACATATAAATACACATGCACACAAAGCCTAGTAGGAGTAAACTAACAAGAATAATTAAGGCACAGCAATCTTAAAGGCATTACTTCGGCTTGAAGTTTAATATACTGCATTTATTTTCTTATAGTATGGGATTAATGGGACTCTACTAATGGAAAACTTTATGTGTGTTATTTAAGCATATAATTTTGTTTTCTCAACAAATGAAACAGTGGCTATTAGAAGGTGGGAATGACTAGAAAGAAATGAGCACAGCTTTGCAAAAAAGGGAATGGAAAAGATAGGCTTCCTTTTGGCTGAGATAATAAAAAATATAGGTGAGAAGTATTTGCAAAGGGTTTTTGCTCTCTTGTTACTTGCCATCCTCCTACTCCTAGCTATATGTGCTTTTGAGTTTTCCTAGTGTTTTTTTCCAGTTGGAAAATTTTGGTTGCTGCGGTAAAAAGATTTCTATTATTATATGATGGCATTAAAATGGATTATCATAATCCTTTTCTCTATTATATGTATCTAGGTGGAAGTAAATAGAAATAAAAGGATTTGTCATTTGTGGAAACCAAATACCTAAAATGACTAATAAGATTTACTGTTTGCAAACTTGAACTAAACCTGAAACCAATTATTATTATTATTTTTTCCTGGTCCAACAATTCCTTCTTTGTACTTAAAACTTTTTACATTCTGCTTTTATCAACTGGATTATTGTAAAGAAATTATTCATCTCTGAATTGATACTCTTCCTGTGGTTTACAGTGAAATCAGATTTTCTCTAAGGTACAGTCATACTCGATGAGCCAATTTAGAGAAGCAAATGCCGAGGCCATGAGGACTGAGCACAAACAGACTGCGTTTATTGTTTTAACCAACTGAAATTCACTCAGGTTTCTTCAGCATTTAACAATATGCAGTACTTTCCTGCAAAGTAATTAGATATAAATAGTATGTGCTTTAAGAATATAACTTGATTAGCATTACTTTTAAACAACTGAATCATTTTACAATTAATTCTGTTTTTTCTATTATCTGGGTCACTTTATATCTAGGAATAATACTATGTTAAAAATAGTGCCTGATTCACTGTACTGCTAATTGATGTCCTCCCTCAATCTCTTCTTTACTTATCTGTGCCTCTCTGGCCTACTGTTTTTCTACTCTCATGTCTTTCTGGTTTTTCTTTCCTGTGAGGCTATGATCTCCTTTTACTAGCATTTTCCAACCTCTTCTCTCTCGTGAAGTTCCTGAGTATTGGTCTAGCTGTTCTCAACACTATACTTGATATATCAAATAGGTATGAAATACATCCTGTGAGTGGGCTTAGCACAGTAGAAAAACCAGCTCTGAGGTCAATTGGCTGCGTATAGCTGGCCTAAGGGTGCCGGCACAACTGGTACAATTTGTGGTGAACAAAGCAAAGGCTCAACAAGGTAGTAAAACCTGAGCTAGATTTAGAGACAGAACAGCCAAGCAGCTCAGGCACCATCCACAAGAGAAACTGAAATATCACTGAAATGAAACAACTTATTTAAGCCAACTTTCCACACATAACTCCTTACATAACTGGAAAAATGTAAATTGTCTATGCTCTTGCCAAATTAGACAGTGCCCTTAAATGAAAAGAAAAGAATAAAATAAAAGACTTTTCACAGTGCTGATACATAGGCTAAACCTTAATTTTTTTTTTTTTACTGTGGTAAGAACACAACTTGAGATCTACCCTTCTAATAGATTTTTCTGTAATACAAAACAGTATTGTTAGCCCTAGGCACCATGTTGGACAGCAGATCTCTAGAACTGATTCATCTCACATATAAATTTTACACACATTGATTAGCAGCTCCTCATTTCTTTCTCTCCCTAGCCCCTGTCAATCAGCATTCTACTTTTTGCTTCTATGAGTTTGAATATTTTAGATACCTGATATTAAGTGGAATCATGCATTATTTGTTTTTCTGTGACTCCCTTTTTTCACTTAGCATAATATCTTCGAAGTTCATCCATGTCCCAGGCATTATCACAATGCACTAAAGCCTCAAATTCCTGGCCTCAAGCCCTCCTCCCTCCTCAGCTTTCTAGAGGCACTGGGACTATAAGCAGAGGGACTACAGAAGCACACAACCGCACCTAGCTCCATGTTGTCTCATGCCAAGGAATTTTCTTCTTTAAGGCTGAGTATTATGCTATTGTATGTATATAACACCTTTTCCTTATCCATTCATCTGTGGATGGTCATTTAGGTTGTTTTTACATCTTGGCAGTTGTAAATACTGCTGCAATGAATATGTGAGTGCTAATGTATCTTCAAAATCCTAATTTTACATTTTTTGCAACCTACTTGCAATTGTAGACTGCCAAAGTCAGAAGCTATAGTCTGCTTAAACTCTGATCTTGAATAACCCTTGGTCTACTGTTGTTTACTTGGAAGGAGTGGTTTTCATAAAATGTAATTTAGATCTGAATTTAATTTCCTTAATATGTCTCCCAGGAAGCACTCTGATTTATACAGTTACTAAGGAAAAGTGAAATGTGACAAAAGAATAAGAAATACAGGAAAGTGGCTTTATAGGTTTTTTTATGTAACCAGATTCTACTTAACCAGTGGACAACGCTTAGGAAGCAAATTTGTTTTATATAGTATTTTGTCAACAAAAGTCAGTCTCTTTCCACCCCTAAAATGTGAAACAGACCTTTAAGAAATATAATTTTAAAATGGTAATATGGTATTAAATTTCCAAGGTGCCTGAATATATTTGTGAAGCTGTGAGTAAAAAAAGCCTAGTTACTGAGAGCTTGGAGGCGAGTGTATATAGCATTGGCATCCCTGAGATCTGTGTATTCTTTGCCATAGGCAGGGAATGAACAAGTAGAGCTGCATGTTAAGAAAGAAATTATTTTACCCTTTTTCCTATTTTCCGTAACTCTCAGATGTTGGAGTTTATGAGTGGTATGGGTGCAAGAGAGGTATGTGGTGGTGGCAGCAAGACCAAGAAACTATATTTAGAGAAGGAGATCTGTAAGACCTGTATCTGTGTTCCACTGGCAAGCAAAGAAATAAAGAGCAAAGATGGACCAGAAATTGCATAAATATTTTTAAGTATGATGGCACATAAAAACAAGCATATTGTAAAATTTCCAACTTGTGGATATTATTAGTCTATGATGATAGCTATTTTAAGACTTGAAATAAAGAAAGCTATCAGTCTTGTGGAAGAAGATGAAAAACGAACTGAGAAATGAACAAAAAGTTCAGAGTTGAAATTGATTGTGAAAATAAAAATCTTGGCATACAGTTTTGAGATGTAGGTAGTATTTCCATGAATTTTAGTTATGCTTTTCAGAATGACAGATATCCCATACCTGTCAGTTCAGAAATATTTAATGGTACTTGCTAGGTGCCAGGTACTGTTTTAAGCAGTGAATAATTCAGAGTTCCTGCATCCAGGAGGTCACATTGGCCCATATTTTCAGGAGTTGAAAAGTGTTTTTTATACACACAGACAAATACATACACACATATGTAAATATATGTAAAATAGGACATACAATGGGAGGGCCCACTTTAGCACAGTGAAGAAAGGTATCTCTGAGAAAATTGGCTTGGAACTTGAGTAATGTGCAAAAATCCTGGAGAACAGCATCCCTAACAGAAGGAACAGCAAGATCAAAGGCCCTGGGGATGTAAACAACCTTTGGCTATTAAAGGGACAGAAATAAGGACAGTATGGCTAGAGTGTAGTGAATGTGGAGAGAGATTAGATCAGAGAGGTAGGCAAGGGCCAGAATACACAGGATCTTAGGAGCCATGGTAGAAGTGTATTCTGGTTGTAATGGCATGCCAGTCGTGTTGAGAAAAGAAGAAAATGGGGATATAAATTCAGAAAAACACTGTGGAGGATGGACCATTGGGGAGGGCGAGAGACAGGGATATCTGTTGGGAAGTTAATGCAGTGTTCCAGGTGGGTTTGGTGGTTTGGACTAGGGTTCTAGCAATGGAAAAAGTAAGAAATGATCCAGTAGGTGATGTATATTTGAGATAGAGACAGAAAGTAATTGGTAAATTGGTTGTTGAGTGTGATGGGAAGGAAAAGAGTACTCAAGCATCAATCCAAGTTTTTAGGTTTGAGAAACCATATGAAGAGTGAGCCATTCACTGAGTTTTGGCGAATGTTTGAGGATAAGTACACTTTACAGGGTAGAAAGTGTGTCCTACTTGGGTTTTATTAAGATGCAGCGGTGATGACAAGTCAAGTAGTTTATTAATCTGTAGCAAAGGTGAATTGACTAGTCTGGAGATATGACTAGCAGGACTATTGGCATAGATATTGTTTTAAGGGATTTTGTGGGAAGAAAAGTCACCTAAGGGGAGATGGCACTAAGAAAAAGTTGAGGGGAGTCCTTTAAGGCAATCCAACATTTAAAAGTCTGACAGGGGAGGAGGAGCTAACTAAGACAACTGAAGAAGTGCAAGCAGTGAAGTAGCAGAAAAATCCGATAAGAGCGTTTACCTAGTTGTACATAGAGATTTTCAACAGAGAAAAGAATCAAACCTGTCAAAAATTGTTGAGAAGTAGAAGATAAAGATGGAGAACCATTGGTGACTATTTGCTTCTAAGTGATGATCTTGCCTCCTTGGGCCATGAACTTCTCCCTGTTGGTGGCTCCCTGACTCATCCTCAGGAAAGCAATCCTAGTTCCTGGTCAGTACACATTCTCAGGGTCTCACTTTACCAAATTAACCTATTGTCTAGTTTTTGGCTTGCTTCTGGATGGCTAGGGTGGCTATATATGCCAGTTTCCTCAGGAAAAACTTAGATAATGTTTTTAAGTGTTTCATTTTATGACCAAAAGTGTTTGATCAGTTATATGGTCACTCTACAAACAATCCTATAAATCTGAAGCAACAGGGGCAATGACTGGTTATAGGAAAAATATATTCTACACGTAAAATGCAGAAGGGAATTTACTGCTTTTCAGCTGAGTCCTGTGAGGGTCACTGAGATTTGGTGTAGTTCTTCTAGATATAAGTTGACAGACCTGGCCAGGTACAGTGAGATTGACTGTCCCAAACTTCATTTTATTGTATATGGCATTGAAGATTAAGAAAGGGAATAATCTTGTATTCATATTGCCTGTCTGCAGACTCGGGAGATACCTCATTAGGTGTCCTCAGTTTGGTTCTGGATCGGTTTCAGTATTTCCTAACGTTTTTCATGTCATTGCACATATTGAACATGATAATGTGTCTTGCTGCTCAGTGGAGTAAATGTACCAACGCTATGACTTGCCTGGAGGACACAAGACTCAGTACATGAGTAAGCCATTCACAGCACATCAGTGTGTCACAGCACATTACAGGGATGGCTGCATGAGAAAACATGCTCCCTAGGAAGTAGGTGAGATAGTCCTGAAGAAATTTACAAGAGGCACGGGAAATAGCCAGTGTGATATAGGACTGAAAATGCCTGCTCATGAGAAAGTGAACACAGTAGTTTCAAGTGGAGTCCTCATTTAATTCAGTACTCGGGGGAAATATGCTGGTGGAAAAAGAAAGACGTTTCAAATTAAAATTAGTAAGTATGGTCTATCAACATCCTAAATTTTCTATAGGTTGAGAAAATACATTGTTTCCAATGTCACTTGTTTAGAGAATAGTTTGTATTGATGGATTTCTACCCCTTCTAAGATAACATAAACACAATTAGCACAGTCCAAATTTTTATAGGCTAGTTCTTCCATTTGTGTTTATGTTCACAGCTCTTGGATTAAAAAAAAACTGAGGTAAACTGACTCCAACTGCATTCCTAACTACTTCTAATAATACTTCTATGGCCTGGGAATTGGCTTATTTTCTAAATTTGGAGAGTATCAGAACAGAACTGCAAAAATCTTGTCTTACTATACTTTGAATTCTTTAAAGTAAGGCTCAAGAGAAACTTACTGAATAATTCAACAACATAATTCCTAAAGGACTGCACACTGATTCCAGTAAAAAAGCCAGAACCTCATCTGGTAAAAGAACCCTAACTATAACAGCTGAGATTGAGAATTAGAAGGTTGGGATGGGAGGTAATAACTGAATGTTAATTAATCCACAAAGGTGAGATATTTTGAGTCTGGACTTTGGGATTTTAAATTTCAGCCTTAATTTGCAAAAACAATTATATTCAATTTCTCATAGAAAATTTTACAATAGATGGGATTTTATATTTAAATTTGAGACATTTCTAGAATGGTGGTATTTTATTGTTGGAATCTTGATATTGTCATTTTATCTTACTGTAAAACCCCTCCCTACTAGGCCCTATTGGACAAAGTGGTTGAATGTATTTTAGCATGAGAAATACCATAGGCCATGACATTTTAGCCCTGAATATGGAAGGGACATATTACAGAGGGTGTCTGATTAACCTTTGCTCTAACATAATTTCTTCAGTGAGATGATAACAGTCTTCCACAACACTTACTCTGCCTGTCTGAATCTTCACACTTTCTCTATACTTGGATCTGTGCTAGCTGACTGTTCTGTTGTTACTTGAAGAGACACTCTGATTTTGGATTCAGCATAAAATTCTGACTAATGGCCCTTTTATCCAACTATATGCAACTCCTGGCATTAGACTTACCTTAATATGGTCATCTCAAAGTACTTATCCTGGTATTTACTCAATGATTTCATTACCTGATATAGCTTTTTACTTTTGTCTACCTCTGTGCTAAACTTTTCCTTGTCTTCCTTGATATATCCCAATGCCATCCAAGACCTAACCCTGACACTGATTATTCAGTTCTGCCATGGCCTGAGCCTTTTAGTGTGACTCAAGTCACAGCTTCATGTTTCTGTTTATATCCAACCCGAACTTCTTGAAGAAGGTAGTTTGACATGGATTATAAAAACAATGTTTGTTATCAGAGTACATGGAATAGAAAGTTGACAATAAAAGTAAGTCCATTATCTTAGCAAAGCAATATTTTGTTCCATTAGTGGTAAGATAGAATTTTTTAAAAAATTATGGGATTTTTAAGATCAATTTATCTCATTTTACAAATATAATAGAATAATTGTTCTATATGTAATAATAGGATACTAGAGCTATCAAAGGTTTCTTCCCTCCTTGTCCTCCTGTCTCTTTCTGCAGAGCTGGGATACAGACTCATTCACCTGTCTCCAGAACGTGAGGCTAAAACTCCTGGGAATCACTTCCTCTGACAACATTGTGCTTTAGTCCCCATGACCTGTCTCTTCCTTTCATATAGTTCATGAATTTATTCCCGAGGATGGGACACTGACTTCCTTGAACCAAATGAAGATAGTAAATACTTTCCAAATAGCAGATGACAGGAGTCATGAAGCTCAACTCTTTACTTAAAAAATATATATTTTTTACTTTGTATCCCACACTAGTTAGATGAGACTTCAGATTTACCCACAGACTAGGTAGCTTGAACAAAAAACATTTATTTCTCAAATTCTGGAGACTGAGAAGTCTAAGATCAAGGTTCTTTCTAGCAGATTCAGTTCCTGGTAAGGGCCCTCTTCCTGCCTTGCAGATGGACACCTTCTCACTGTGTCCTCATATGGTGGAGATACACACACACACACACACACACACACACACACACACACACACACACACACACGAGAGAGTGAGAGAGACAGCAAGAGCATGAGCACTCTGCTCTTCTTATAAAGGCACTAATTCCATCATGAGGACCTCACCCCCATGCCCTCATCTAAACCCAGTCACCTCCCAAAGGCCCTATCTCTAATGCCATCATATTGAGGGTTAGGGCTTCAATATATGATTTTGGGGGAAGACAATTCAGTCCACAGAGCTCACCGATTATCAACATCCTGAAACAGTGATATATTTGTTAACAATCAATGAACCTACATTGACACATCATTATCAAATATGTTTTCAAACAATATAATTAAAAATGTTGAATTTTATCTATTATTTTTTTCCTGCATCTATTAACATGATGGCATAACTTTTCTCCTTTAATCTTCTGATGTGGAAATAGCATTAGTTTATTTTCTAATGTTAAATCAACCTTGCATTTCAGTGATAAATTGAGTTGGTTCTGCTGTACTATCCTTTGTAAAATTTTTTATGTTCATTTTGAAAAATTTTGTTTAGAACTTTTGTATATATATTTGAATTAGAAAGAACTGAGTATTTCTTTTTCAGTATTGTCCTTTATAGATCCATTATAAAGATTATGCTAGCTTCACACAATAAAAAGTGCAGCGTTGTGTCATTTTAAAATCTCTGGAGGAGCTTTTGTAAGATAGAAATTACTTGTTCTTAAATGTTTGACAGGAATGTTTGGAGGAAGGTTGCCTATGGAGTAATAGAAAGACTGCAGTTTTTTCTTTTCTTTCTTCTTTAAACAGTTTGGTAACTTATATCTTTCTAGAAATGACTGTTTTATCTTAGATTTTAAATATATTGCTTAAGTTATTTATAATATACTTTTATCTCTTTTAACAGTAGCAACATCTGTAGTTAGCTCATCTTTCTGAATTCCTTATACTGGTTATCTATTTCCTTGATGATTACTAGAGATTGTTTCATTTTAGGGCTTTTCAAAAACTGAGTTTTGGCTTTATTTTATTCTTTTTTATTATATATTTATTTAATTATTTATTCTTCTTTTCCTGAAGTGTTTGGGTACATATTTCTTTCTAAATTCTTTGATAGAGATACTAAATGCTATTTTTAATTTTTCTTAATTTTTTCAGTTCATGCATGCAAATTTGGGTCTCATAATTTTTCCTTCTAAGTAATTTTAACTGTATCTGAAAATTTCAGTATTACAGAATTTTTGTTGTTGTTCAAAAATATGTTTTATTTTCAATTATGATTTCTTTGAGGCATTAGCCATTTAATGGCTTCTTAGTGTTAAAAAATATCTAGTTTTTCTAGTTTTCTGTTTGCTTTGATTTTAGTTGCATTGAAGCTAGAGGACACACTGTGTTTGACTTCAGTCCTTTGAAATTTATTAAGATTTGTTTTGTGGCCTTACTATATGGACAAATTTTGAATATATACAAAGTTTTATATATATTATATATATATATCAACAATTGAAGAATACAAATTTTTTCATCTTTATCTAGGAAATATGAATTCAAGGGTCGATTGGAAATTTACTGCAGTGTTTGTGGTTAATAGTGCCTGATAAGGTCCTGTCCAGTAAACTTTTATTTTTAGATAAAAGTCCACATTTTTAAATTATATTGTTTGAAAACGTATTTGATAATGATGTGTCAATGTAGGTTCATTGATTGTTACCAAATGTATTACTATGTTGCAGGATGTTGACAATTGGGGAGTGCTGTGGACTGAATTGTATAAGAGCAGTCTTACAGTGATATCATGTCCCTGAAACCAGGTTTCTAGGCTGTAGGTCATTCAGGGGTTCCTGTGGTTTATATTTATGAGAACTCATTTTGACTTATTGGTGGTAATCTTGAGTATATACCTTAAACCTTTGTGATATTAAGCCATATTAATCTGTAAAAGAGTAGAGTAAAGGACTGACAAATTGGAGTTTATATTAAGACACTTTGTGTTTCCTTTCTGGTAATGCTCTGTTCAAGTGAAGAGAATTAGTTCTGTAAGATTCTCAGAGAGTAAAATAGAAGATCATCAACATACTCTATAAGAGTGGATTACTGAGACGTCAGTGTCTCTAAGTTTATAATCATTTGCAAAGAGTAAGAGTACTTCTGTAAATCCTGGGATATAACTATTCAAGTATATTGTTGATTTTCCCAAGAGAATTGCAAATAGATACATTAAGTCTGGGTATAAGTGTACATTAAAGAGTGCTGAGAATAGATCGAACACTAGAGAGTAAACAGCTATGTCACTGATCAAGGAGAAAATGATATTGGGGTTAGGGAACACAGGAAGCAGGAAGCACAGTCTTTTAATGGCCTTTAAAACTTGCACAAAACAGTAGCTGCACCTATTTGTCTTTCCAATGAACAGAACAGAGTTAATACTAGGTCTAATACAGAGACTAATGAGTTGTTTCAGAAGGTACCAGATAGAATAGTTGGCATTTCTCCCTTAGTGTGTATTGGGCTAATTTTACCAGGGACTCAGCCAGATCAATTGAGGCTATTATAAGTTCAGCATCATTTATGTGCCCTACATCTGAACGGTTTTTAGCCCAGAAGCTCTTGGGAACAGATTCAGAGCTTAAGGTATCAATAGAGTAGGTATCAGGTAATAACATCTGTGCTATCATCAAACCACAGACTGGGAATTTTATTTAGAAAGTGGCTGTCTGATTCAACTTTAATGGAGGCTCCTCATTTTAAAAATAGGTTTTGTGCCAGCAGATTCACCAGAGTGCAATTTCTATGTAGAGAATCTTAGTGACTAGTGCAGTGTCCCAGAGTGATAGGAAGTAGTTGAGACAAAGGCAAAGTTTGAAAGGTATTTGAGATTTTTACCCTGGAAAACTTTTGTGACTCTAAGAATGGCATAATAAAAGGTCATAGGGTTAACTGCAAATGGAAGATAGTGTTTTGCTAGTCACATGGACATTTATTTATTTATTTTTTTTGGTGGTAAGAGCAATTTTGGGCAAAATGAAAATATTACGTCCTTGGAGGATGTTATTTTATTACACAAATTTTGTCCTTTCTCTTTTGATATTCTGTCTTTTGAATTAAGGCAGGGCTAATGTTCTTTCAGTGTCCCATTTTCTTATAATTTGAACAGATGGCTTTGTCTAGATTCAGCATGGAGGTGTCCTTTTTGCTTAATCCCATTAAGTATTATTTGGTCTTTAATTTTTCTCTTTCTCAAGTCAAGGTATCTTCAGAGTTGTTTGCTAGCTCTTGTAATTCAGACAGATCATCGTATCATCTGTTTATAGGAGGCAGATAGGAGACTGTTTTATCTTCTGCTTCCTAACTAAATCTGCCAGCTCAGTTTTAAGAGTGTTAACAAAAAGATGCATAGGACAGATATAATGTTCTCTGATTGAGGCTGGTATAGTCTCTAAAGGTGGTAGTGTCATGGTCTCTAAGATCGGGGATTAATTTTATTTTTTCCTTTTTATAAGACTAAAGACTTTGCCAATTAGTTTGGTTTGAAGAGATATCGGGGTAGTTGCTAACAGATCTTATACTATTTTATATCCATTTTGTTATTCATTTCTGTTCAAACTTTGATACGTATTTAACAAAAATTTTGTAATCAAGTTACTCTGCTTTTTTTTTTTTTTCAAAAGACATTTTGGTATCTCTGGGTCTCAAAAGGAGATATGTTAATTGGGAAGGGTGAGAGAGTCCTAGACTATATGACCCAAGGACGATTCCCAGTTCTTTAATGAATTCTTATTTTTCAGTGTGAGAGAAGAGTAGATCTTATAGTTCTGACCTTGACCAATATTTGAAGCTACATTTTCAGTGGAACTGGGGTGATACTCTTTCCCACTTATGTTAGAAGACATCGTGAGGCATTATGGACCAGTGAGATGGTTACGTTTAGAAAGAATAGGGGAAAGAGGAAAAGGTCCAGGGAAGGTGCAGAAAGAGGAACAGAGCAAGTGGGAGGAGGAAACAAATATACAGGTGGACCTGTAAGAGGGAGGAAAACCTGTAAGATGAGAGGTAAAGCTTGGATTGCAGATGCTCTAAGTTTTATTAGACTTTTCTAAAGGCTCCTTAAAAGGAGAAATATAAACTTTTTCAGTCTTTTAGAAGCTTCTTCATATGGATCTTAAAAATTCTGACAATCAGATATTTGAAGTCTTTGAGCCCTTTGATTGCAAGGCATCACGTAGTGGATTATCATGTTCATATTTCAAATTCTCCAGTGTGGTCACTGAAGTTCTAAATTGCCCTTGGCAAAATCCTGTCATAGCTTCAAATATTTGGTGCCTTTAGTCTCATGATATGAATACATGATCCAAACTGGACAATGACCCAGAGAGTCACTGAGTGACTAGAAATTGCCCGTTTTCAAATGATAAGAATAAAAAAGAGACAAACATTCAGGCTCCGAGAATCTCTGTACTACTCATTCATCTCATTCGTGGGAACGCTGAAGAGTGAAACAAATCAAAGGCTTTTATCAAGGATAAATTAAGGATAAAAGATTAGGAGTTATCCAGGTAAGAGAGTGAAGCCCATGCAGGAGCAGGGCAGGCTCATATATTCAGTTGTTGGGACTCAGAGGAACAGAGACATAAATGGAGACAAACATGTATGTTCAATATGCATTGTGTCACTGGAGGTTCCTTAGTTTTTCCAGTACTCAAAACTTCTATCCTATGGATACCCATTAGAATAACTGGAAGCTCTTTAAAAATATCAGTGCCAAGCACCACCCCAAGCCCAGGTTGATTAATTTAGAATCAATATCTATTTTAAAAAAATTATTGAGAAATAATGATTGTGTATATTTAAGGGGTACATAGTGATATTTTGATACATATATAGTGATCACATATAATTTATATTGTTTAAAGCTCTCTAAGTGATTATAATATGTATCAGAACCTCTGCAATTCACTAAGCTGCTGCAAGAATTCAAACAATTCTCTTCCTAAATAGGAAAAGCCTGATTTGGGTTTTATATAAAAAAATCTTATCTTAGTTTTCATATTTTAATGTGTCAGTTGCTTGACAGTGAATTATCTTTGTGTAGTTCGCCTAAGGAATTTGTGAAAACAATGTGTATGACTGAGAAAAAGGTAAGAATAAGAGTTTGGTACTGACTTCTCTTTGAATGTTTGAACCATTCAGTGCTAGAGTGACTTAGCAAGATCATGGAAGCATACATTGTTATTCAATACTTCCCCCTCCTATGTGAAAAATCTGTATTGAAGATCAGAATGTGGTTTAATCTGTTCAATTATTTGCTTTGTAACTCTGGGATGGAGTATCTCTAGATATTTATTTCTTCTGCTGATTGTGACTGAGTTGTAGAGGGAGAGGCCGGGGCAGTAACCAGGGATACCCGGGGCGCTCACAGGTCAGCGCAAGTTCCCCCGGGGCTCCGCGGGCCCTGCCAGGGCAGTAAGGGGCTTAGCACCCAGGCCAGCAGCTGTGCAGGTGGTGCTGGGTCCCCCAGCACTGCCAGCTTACATGCACCGTGCTCGAATTCTCGCCAAGCCTCAGGCGCCTCCCCCGCGGGGCAGGGCTGGGGACCTGCAGCCCTCCATGTTCGACCCTCCCCTCTCCACGGTAGGCTCCTGCGCCGCCGGAGCCTCCCCGACGGGCGCCACCCCCTGCTCCTTGGCGCCTGGTCCCATCCACCGCCCAAGAGCTGAGGAGGGCAGGTGCCGCTAGGGACTGGCGGTCAGCTCCACCTGCAGTCCTAGTGCGGGATCCACTACTTGAAGCCAGCTGGGCTCCTGAGTCTAGTGGGGACTTGGAGAACCTTTATGTCTAGCTAAGGGATTGTAAATACACCAATCAGCACCCTGTGTCTATCTCAATGTTTGTAAATACACCAATCAGTACTCTGTATCTGGCTAACCTAGTGGGGACTTGGAGAACTTTTCTGTCTAGCACTCTGTGTCTAGCTGAAGGATTGTAAATGCACCAATTAGCATTCTGTGTCTAACTGAGGGATTGTAAATGCACCAATCAGCACTCTGTCAAAATGGACCAATCAGCTCTCTGTAAAAATAGAGAAATCAGCTCTCTGTAAAATGGACCAATCAGCAGGATGTGGGTGGGGTCAGATAAGGGAATAAAAGCAGGCTGCTGGAGCCAGCACTGGCAACCCCCTTGGGTCATTTTCCATACTGTGGAGGCTTTATTCTTTTGCTCTTTACAATAAATCTTGCTGCTGCTCACTCTTTGGGTCCACGCTGCCTTTAAGAGATGTAACACTTACTGCGAAGGTCTGCAGCTTTACTCCTGAAGCCAGTGAGACCATGAACCCACCGGGAAGAATGAACAACTCCAGACTCCAGACGGGTCACCTTTAAGAACTGTAACACTCACCCTGAAGATCTGCACCTTTACTCCTGTCAGCAAGCCCACGAACCCACCAGAAGGAAGAAGCTCCAGACACATCTGAACGTCTGAGGGAACAAATTCTGGACACACCATCTTTAAGAACTGTAACACTCACCGCAAGGGTCCGCGGCTTCGTTCTTTAAATGAGCCAGACCAAGAATCCACCAATGCCAGACGCACTAGCTACTCAGTAGACTGAGGCAGAAGAATCGCTTGAACCTGGGGGGCGGAGGTCGCAGTGAGACGAGATCATGCCACTGCACTCCAGCCCGTGACAGCACAAGACTCCATCTCAAAAAAAAAAAAAAAATTTTTTTTAAAAG
>NW_016809173.1:1066222-1070335 GCF_001698545.2 Rhinopithecus bieti | reverse complement strand
TGGCAACCCCTTGGGTCATTTTCCATACTGTGGAGGCTTTATTCTTTTGCTCTTTACAATAAATCTTGCTGCTGCTCACTCTTTGGGTCCACGCTGCCTTTAAGAGATGTAACACTTACTGCGAAGGTCTGCAGCTTTACTCCTGAAGCCAGTGAGACCATGAACCCACCGGGAAGAATGAACAACTCCAGACTCCAGACGGGTCACCTTTAAGAACTGTAACACTCACCCTGAAGATCTGCACCTTTACTCCTGTCAGCAAGCCCACGAACCCACCAGAAGGAAGAAGCTCCAGACACATCTGAACGTCTGAGGGAACAAATTCTGGACACACCATCTTTAAGAACTGTAACACTCACCGCAAGGGTCCGCGGCTTCGTTCTTTAAATGAGCCAGACCAAGAATCCACCAATGCCAGACGCACTAGCTACTCAGTAGACTGAGGCAGAAGAATCGCTTGAACCTGGGGGGCGGAGGTCGCAGTGAGACGAGATCATGCCACTGCACTCCAGCCCGTGACAGCACAAGACTCCATCTCAAAAAAAAAAAAAAAATCTTTATTAAAGTTATTTATTTTACTTAAATTACTACTTGATTGACAGAGAAGGTTTATCCCTTTCATGATGGGGATTTTGGCAACTTTTTCAGTGTCACAATATTGAGTTTTTTCTGGTAGATTTATATACATTTTAAGGAATAAAAGATTTTGAGTTTTTTTTGACAGAAAATTATGAGTAATAATTTATGAGAAATGTTCACTAGAGAAATAACTAAAATAAACCCATTATTTGCCTTTTAAAGAAATGCATATAATGTATTTTTACTGTTATCTTTTCTATGTTTAGATATGTAAATACACCATTCTGTTTCAATTGCCTACAGTATTCAGTAAAGTAATATGCTGAATAGGTTTGTAGCCTAGGAGCAAAAGGCTGTGCCATAGGGCAGAGGTGTGTACTAGGCTATAGTGTCTAGGTTTGCATATATATATACTCTTATGATGTTCACACAATGACAACATAGCCTAACAATGCATTTCTCAGACCATATTCCTGTCGTTAAGCCACACATGACTGTGTGTAAGCATTCGTCTTCGATGGTTATTTGAGTATTCCTATGTTTTTGTTGTTTGTTATTATGGGAAATCTATGAAAATTCTTGAATGTATTCCAGTTCCTCAGTAAAGACATTTTCTCAGGTATATACTAAAGAGATGGTGTTGCTGGATATAGAATATACATATATTCACATAGTGTATAAATGTTTTTGTTGATTCTAATCTTTACATTTTTAGTAACACATGGATCTGTCACATTTGTTAGTTTTTGAAAATCTGCTGGTATAAAATATTATCTTGGTTGTAATTTTCATTTCCTGATTGTAAAGTATGTTGGCAACTTTTATTATAGTTATTGATCATTTGTGTTTTATTACCCTATTAATTACCTATTAATTACCCATTCATGTCTTCTGCCAATTTTTATGGTTGGCCATTTATCTTTTCCTTATTGACTTTTAGAAAGCTTCTTTATATCTTCTACTTAGATTTAGGGATATTTTATTTCCTTACTGTGTCTTTTGGTGAACATTACTTCTGAATTTTGATGCAGTAAAATTTAGTGAGCACATACGTATTAATGTAGTTCGTACCTTATTTAAAAAATATTTTTCTCTTGTAAGTTCGTAGAGAAAATTTCTTGATATTATCCTGTGAAACTTATAAAATTTGTTTTTCATATTTAAATATTCGGTCCATCCAGAATCACTTTTGCTATATGATATAATCAATTTTGTCTCTTTCGCTCTGTGGGTTACCACTGTCCTAGTATTATTTAGTAAAAATAATCACTTTCTTCCATAGTTCGGGGTTAGAGGTTCAATTGTGTCTCCCCTTCAATTCATATGTTAAAGGCCTAATTCCCAGCACCTCAGAATGTAACCTTATTTGAAAATAGAATCATTACAGATGATCTTAGTTAAGATGAGGTCATGCTGGCATAGGGGGTAACCTTAATGGAGTATGACTGTGGCATTATACTAAAGGAAAGTTGGATACAGATACACATACTGGGAAACACCAAGCAGAAGTAAAAATGATGCCTCTAGAAGCCAAGAAATGCTATATGTTACCACCAGAACCTAGAAAAAAGGCATGGAACAGATTCTGTGTCACAGCCTTCAGAAGTAACCAAACAGTCTTTGTTTAAGCCACCTGGTTAGTGGTACTTGGTTACTGCAGCCTTAGAAAATTGATACAATCTGAAATGCCATTTCTCTCATAACAAAGTTCCTATAATTGTAGGACTGCTTTTTTGTCCTGCTATGTATATTTCCTTATATCTCAATGGTCAAAGCAACTGTTATGATTAAGCCTGACATCAGTTAGTGGAGAAGTACATTCTGCCCAAGAAGGAAGAGGATAGGGAATAAATATTTGTGGGTCAGTAGTTCCAATTATCACAGAGAACTTTCTCATTCTTTTTATAACTGATTTTTTTTTTTAGGATATGCCATAATTTATTCATGGGCTTATGGGTTGTTTGCATTCAGTTATTAATATAATCACAAGGTAATAAATACTCTTGTATATACATCATTTTTTCACATATCCAAGCATACCCGTAGGGAGTATTCTTGGATGAGGTGATAAGTGAAAATTGTATGCCTTTGTAATTTTGATACCTATTGCCAAATTATTTTACATTGAAGAGCTAGCAGTTGTACTCCCATAAACAATGAACAGAGTATGGCTGTTTCCCCCAAAATCTATACTATACAACTTTTAAAATTTTGCCTGTCACTTATGAATAATAGAATCTCAGAGCAATTGTTGTTTCTTTCTTCACTTGTATTTCTGCTTTATTCTTGGCTTCTTTACCTCTCTCCCTTTTAAGACCTTTTCATGATTAAAAATATTAATTTTCTAAAGTTATGTTTGTTTCCATCATATTTCTACACATGGAATCTTAGTTTCTTTTAATAAGTCAAAGCATGAATAAAGTATGTAGTTTAGCTAATAGTAATGCCCAAAGTTGATTCCTTAGTTGTGACAAATGTATTCTAGTAGTGTAAGATGTTAACAGTGGGAGAAACTGGGTAAGGAATATATGGGAACTTTGTACTATCTTGGCAACTTTTCTGTTAATCTAAGACTATTCTAAAATTAAAACTTTATTTAAATTTTAAAATCAAAGCAAATATGTCTTAAAAGACGAATTTCATTTAGATAAATTCCAGGGATAAATCTAACAACCAGGCCATAATTCTTAAAGGAATAGATGATATAATTTCTTCCTATTAAAAAAAATTGTTTATCTGGTGAACAAAATCAGAATTTATCTGGTGAACACAAAATCAGACCAAAGAGTGTTAGATGATATTTAAAAAGTGTCCCTGAGAAAGGTTTTCCTGAAACCATCTTCTCTCAGTAAGTATTTTAGACATAACCATGATGCTCAACTTTGCCTTCTTTAGCTAAGGTCCTTGGATAACGGATCTCCTTTCTCTACGTTTCCATAGCAGACCATCTGCCTTCTGTTCATAAAATCTCTTTCCTGAATAGCTAAAATAAATCAAGCTTCCTGTTAAATCATTATAATTCTTCCAGTTCTACTTCCCTAAGATTATTCCCTAACCATCGTTTTCAAGTTTGGGTTATTACCACTTCTTTTTTTCCAGTGTTTTGAAAATAATTCTAATATATATACAGATTGATATATATTCTAATTTTAGCAAGAAAATTTCCTAGATGTGGGCAAAAAACTATTCATGTAGGATTTTGAGGCATTTCGTTAGATTACCCTATATACTACTTGCATTAATATTTGTTCCCAAAAGGAGTAGGTAGGAATGCTCATTTTCCGATGTAATTCATAATAATTTTTAGTAAATAGTAATTATCTTACTATTTATATATTATTAAGATATCCGAGTTAACATTTATTTATTTTTCTTTTTTATTATACTTTAAGTTCTAGGGTACATGTGCACAACGTACAGGTTTGTTACATATGTATACTTGTGCCATGTTGGTGTGCTGCACCCATCAACTCGTCAGCACCCATCAACTAATCATTTACATAAGGTATAACTCCCAATGCAATCCCTCCCCCC
>NW_016809173.1:1039484-1064238 GCF_001698545.2 Rhinopithecus bieti | reverse complement strand
GGCTGTTGAATTTTGTCAAAGGCCTTTTCTGCATCTATTGAGATAATCATGTGGTTTTTGTCTTTGGTTCTGTTTATATGCTGGTTTACATTTATTGATTTGCGAATGTTGAACCAGCCTTGCATCCCAGGGATGAAGCCCACTTGATCGTGGTGGATAAGCTTTTTGATGCACTGCTGGATTCGGTTTGCCAGTATTTTATGGAGGATATTTGCATCAATGGTCATCAGGGATATTGGCCTAAAATTCTCTTTTTTTGTTGTGTCTCTGCCAGGCTTTGGTATCAGGATGATGTTGGCCTCATAAAATGAGTTAGGGACGATTCCCTCTTTTTCAATTGATCGGAATAGTTGCAGAAGGAATGGTACCAGCTCCTCCTTGTACCTCTGGTAGAATTCAGCTGTGAATCCGTCTGGTCCTGGAATTTTTTTTTTGTTGATAGGCTATTAATTATTGCCTCAATTTCAGAGCCTACTATTGGTCTATTCAGGGATTCAACTTCTTCCAGGTTTAGTCTTGGGAGAGTGTAAGTGTCCAAGAAATTATCCATTTCTTCTAGGTTTTCTAGTTGATTTGCTTAGAGGTGTTTATAGTATTCTCTGATGGTTGTTTGTATTTCTGTGGGGTCGGTGGTGGTATCCTCTTTATCGTTTCTTATTGTGTCTGTTTGTTTCTTCTTTCTTTTCTTCTTTATTAGTCTTGCTAGCAGTCTATCAATTTTGTTGATCTTTTCAAAAGGCCAGATCCTGGATTCATTGATTTTTTTGGAGGGTTTTTTTGTCTCTATCTCCTTCAGTTCTGCTCTGATCTTAGTTATTTCTTGCCTTCTGCTAGCTTTTGAATGTGTTTGCTCTTGCTTCTCTACTTCTTTTAGTTGTGATGTTAGGGTGTCAATTTTAGATCTCTCCTGCTTTCTCTTGTGGGCATTTAGATGGTCTTTACATTTTGGCATGTTTTTGCAATGGCTGGTACTGGTTGTTCCTTTGCATGTTTAGTGCTTCCTTCAGGATCTCTTGTAGGGCAGGCCTGGTGGTAACAAAATCTCTAAGCATTTGCTTGTCTGTAAAGGATTTTATTTCTCCTTCACTGATGAAGCTTAGTTTGGCTGGATATGAAATTCTGGGTTAGAAATTCTTTTCTTTAAGAATGTTGAATATTGGCCCCCACTCTCTTCTGGCTTGTAGAGTTTCTGCAAAGAGATCTGCTGTTAGTCTGATGGGCTTCCCTTTGTGGGTAACCCGACCTTTCTCTCTGGCTGCCCTTAACATTTTTTCCTTCATTTCAACTTTGGTGAATCTGACAATTATGTGTCTTGGAGTTGCTCTTCTTGAGGAGTATCTTTGTGGCGTTCTTTGTATTTCCTGAATTTGATTGTTGGCCTGCCTTACTAGGTTGGGGAAGTTCTCCTGGATAATATACTGAAGAGTGTTTTCCAACTTGGTTCCATTTTCCCCCTCACTTTCTGGCACACCAATCAGACATAGATTTGGTCTTTTCACATAATCCTATATTTCTTGGAGGCTTTGTTCATTTCTTTTTCCTTTTTTTCTCTAGACTTCTCTTCTTGCTTCATTTCATTCATTTGATCTTCAATCATTGATACTCTTTCTTCCAGTTGATCGAGTTGGTTACTGAAGCTTGTGCATTTGTCACGTATTTCTTGTGTCATGGCTTTTGTCTCTGTCAGTTCGTTTATGGCCATCTCTGCATTGATTATTCTAGTTATCCATTCTTCCATTCTTTTTTCAAGATTTTTAGTTTCTTTGCGCTGGGTACATAGTTCCTCCTTTAGCTCTGAGAAGTTAGATTGACTGAAGCCTTCTCCTCTCAACTCGTCAAAGTCATTCTCGGTCCAGCTTTGATCCATTGCTGGCGATGAGCTGCATTCCTTTGGAGGGGGAGATACACACTGATTTTTTGAATTTCCAGCTTTTCTGCCGTGCTTTTTCCCCATCTTTGTGGTTATATCTGCCTTTGGTTATGATGCTGGTGACGTACTGATGGGGTTGTAGTGTGGGTGTCCTTTCCATTAGTTTTCCTTCTAACAGTCAGGACCTTCAGCTGTAAGTCTGTTGGAGATTGCTTGAGGTCCACTCCAGACGCTGTTTGCCTGGGTATCAGCAGCAGAGACTGCAGAAGATAGAATATTGCTGAACAGCAAGTGCTGCTGTCTGATTCTTGCTCTGGAGCTTCGTCTCAGGGGTGTACCCCGCCGTGTGAGGTGTGAGGTGTCGGTCTGCACCTAGTTGGGGATGTCTCCCAGTTAGGCTACTCAGGGATCAGGGACCCACTTGAGCAGGTAGTCTGTCTCTTCTCAGATCTCAACCTCCATCCTGGGAGATCCACTGCTCTCTTCAAAGCTGTCAGACAGCTGTCAGACTCCACCCAGAGGTGGAGTCTACAGAGACAGGCAGGCCTCCTTGAACTGCGATGGGCTCCACCCAGTTCGAGCTTCCCAGAGGCTTTGTTTACCTACTTAATGCTCAGCAATGGTGGGTGCCCCTCCCCCAGCCTCGCTGCCACCTTGAGGTTAGATCTCAGACTGCTGCTGTGCTAGCAATGAGGGAGGCTCCATGGGCGTGGGACCTTCCCGGCCAGGTGTGGTATATAATCTCCTGGTGTGCTGTTTACTTAGACCCTTGGTAAAGCGCAGTATTAGGGTGGGAGTTACCAGATTTTCCAGGTGTTTTGTGTTTCAGTTTCCCTTGGCTAGGAAAAGGGATTCCCTTACCCCTTGTGCTTCCCAGGTGAGGTGATGCCTTGCCCTGCTTCAGCTCTCACTGTTTGGGCTGCACTAGCTGACCAGCACTGATTGTCTGGCACTCTCCTGTGAGATGAACCCAGTACCGCAGTTGAAAATGCAGAAATCATTGGTCTTCTGTGTTGCTCACGCTGGGAGCTGGAGGCTGGAGCTCTTCCTATTTGGCCATCTTGCTCCCTACTCCGTTAACATTTATTTCTATTGGTCTTTAATATTAATTTGTTGAGAACTTGTGATGCTAAATATATTTTTATACATTTGTCTTTTTTACCTTTCCTGGTAAATTGCTTGATTTTGTTTTGCCTAGGCAGTTTTGTAAACTTGATTGATTTGTGGACAAATTCCTTTATTACTGAGAAAATCTGTTTTGTGAGCCTGAGGGCCTGCACAGTGGTGAATTCACTTAGAGAAATATTTTGAGCCCCTGACCTCCCCAGGCAATACATTACTTCCTTAAACCGTGGTCCTTGACATTTGAAATTAGAAGGAAAAAAATGTTGCATCTTGCCTTTCTACTCTACTCTGTATCCAGGACTTTTCCAGATCTTATCCACCACCTGTTCTCTTTCCAACAATTGCAGAAATTTCTTGTTCTTACAGTTAGCCACCTCCCAATCTTATTTTTTTTCCTTCAAAATCAATGCCCATAAGCACTGGAAGTAAATATGGCCATTTCATTTTAATTGTCAACCTACATGTGTCGAGGCCTCCATCTTCCTTCAACCCCAATTCAAGAAATATGTTATATTTGGTTCTCACTCTAAAATGTTTCTTTTAAAAGTTTCTGAGAGAATAAGTAATGTTAATTCAAACTGTTTCTAAAGAGCACATGTACTATAGTAAAATTTTATTTTGTCCTTTAGCTGAAAACTGAACTAGAGTGATGGATATTGCTGATTCTTTTTTATTCTCAATAAAATAAAATGTGTGCTCAAATAGTGTTTCTCAAAGCAGAGGATTTTTTTTCTTTTCTTTTTTTTTTTTTAGGTTGTGTTACATATTTACTTGCTTCTCTCATTATTTTCCCACATAGATTTTGAAGTCTTTTGAAATTCCCCTTGATATTTATTTTTGCCTTCCCTCAACACTCTATGTGCGTGACTAGTAAGAAATAATTCATAGAATCTCAAAAGTTCTTCACTCACTGTCTTGAAGCAGAACGTTATTTAAATATATTTTAGAAGAGCTTTGTAAAATGAAAATGGATATCATGCTAGGCTTTATGGATGTTCTATATAGAGAGTAGATTTAGTCTTAGAAACTGTAGTGTTATTTTCACATATTGACTGAGCTGTGGCAATCCTTCTCTGTCAAAAAGAGATCATGTGAACATAACACAGCAGGTAAAAGTTTCTGAGTTTTGTGCTGAACCTAGACCAAAAGGTCACAATAAAGTAAGATTTAGTGGGCATGTAATTCCCATGTCCTCCCTTCCTTTTACCATAAAGGTTTGATCAACCCCTTCCTATAATTTCAACCCTAAGATCTAACCATAAGGATTTTCCAAAAGAGAGTACTTATTCTAACAGTGGAAAAGTGTACTATAATTTTTGCTTGTTCTTGTGTATCCTCCTCTGCTATGGTTAATTTGTCCATGCCTAATCTTAATACAAGACATAAAAATTTTGATTACTTCCTTAGTTACTGTGATTGACAATTTTATTGACTTAGGGGCTTCAAAACTTCAATTAAGCATATTAAAAGTTTGGATTTCTTCAGACCCTTGGTATCAAGGAATCTATGACTTCATGATTTTCTCCTTTACTTAAAATAATTATTTTTCCTGGGTCTACTTCAAAGCCTTCCCTTGTCTTTCAGAACTTTTGGCATCACAATAGAACTTTTATGTCTTTTCCAAAGAATTTTTTCCGTAGCTTTTATTAGAAAGTTATGTTGGGCCACTTTTTTTATAGAATTCTATATCTTGCTACATTTAGCTGTTTTAAGCCTAGGAAAGTCTTATTGCATTGCTATAAAGGAAAACCTGAAACTGGGTAACTTTATAATAGAGATTTATTTTGGCTCATGATTCTGTAGGCTGTACACGAAGCAGAGTGCTGACATCTGCTTCTGGTGAGGGCCTCAAGAAGCTTCCAGTCATGGCAGAAGGTGAAGGAGAGTCAGCATGTCATATGGTGAGAGAAGGAGCAAGAGGGGTAGCAGTTCCAGGCTCTTTTAAACAACCAGCTTTTGTGTGAACTACCAGAGTGATAACTTACCCATTACCATGGTGAGTGATAACTCACCCATTACCATGGGCATAGCATCAAACCATCCATGAAGTATTGTGTCAGTCCCTTCTCACATTGCTGTAAAGAACTGCTTGAGACTGGCTAACTTACAAAGGAAAGAGACTTAATTAACTTGCAGTTCCACATGACTGGGGAGGCCTCAGGACACTTACAGTCATGGCAGAAGGGGAAGCAAACACATCCTTCTTCCTGGTGGCAGGAGAAAGAAGTGCAGAGCAAAGGGGAAAAAGCCTCTTATAAAACTATCAGATTTTGTAAGAACTCACTCACTATCATGAGAATAGCATCGGGGAACTGCCCCATAATCTAATCACCCCATAAGGTCCCTCCCCAAGACATGGGAATTACAATTCAGATTACAATTCAAGATGAAGTTTGGTGGGACACAGAGTCAGACCATATCATTCTGCACCTGGCCCCTCCTAAATCTCATCTTTCTCGCCTTTCAAAACACAATCATGCCTTCTCAGTGGTTCTCCAAGTGGTTCTTGGACATTAACCCAAAAGTCCAAGTCTATAGTCTCGTCTGAGACAAGGCAAGTCCCTTCCACTGATGAACCTGTAAAATCAAAAGCAAGTTAGTTACTTCCTAGATATAATGAAGGTACAGGGATTGGGTAAATACACTCATTCCAAATGAGAAAAATTGGCCAAAACAAAGGGGCTATAGGCCTCATGCAAGTCTGAAATTCAATAAGGCAATAATGAAACCTTAAAGCTCTGAAGTAATCTCCTTTGACTCCATATCTCACTTGCATCAGGTCACACTGATGCAAGAAGTGAGCAGCTTTGGGCAGGTATATACCCCTATGATCCAAAAATCTCTTATTAGGCCCCACCTCCAATACTGGGATCACATTTAAACATGAAATTTGAAGGGGACAAATATCCAAACCCTATCACCTGTCACTAAGTCTTCATGGAGGTACAATTAAAGGGGAATGCAAGCTGTTATTCATGACCAATTTCCGATTTTCTTTATTCTCTTGTTTGTATTTTTTTGGTGCACATTATATTTTTTTCAGATATTGCAAATACAAACAAGTAAAAAATTAGAAGATAGGAAAGAGATACTTGGAAAATGATACCAAGTCTTCCAGTAGCACCAGAGGATCCAAATTGGATCATTTCAAAAATTATTTACTTAAGCCCTCATGGTATCTTCTTCTGGAATTGTTTCTTTTCATCTCCCACTTATGTGAAGGGCCTTTATAAAACCTTGCACATATTTTTATCATGAATGCTCTATTATAATTGTTTGTTTCTGTTTCCTTCATGAAACTGCATTTATTAAATTTAGGGCTGTATTGTACATTATTGTATTCTAAGCTTCTAGCATAGTACTTTTATATAGTGAATACAAAGCAAGTGTTATCTATTAAAAGTAATGGTTTTTGAGGGCTTTTCTCATGTCCTAATGGAGTACTACCCAAATGGAATTCTCATTTAATCCTCTTTTGAACCTTAGGTGGGAAGTTCTATTATTATCCTCATTTTTGTGATGATGACCTGAAATATAGAAAGGAAAGTCAAACATCTTACCTGTTACCTGATACAGAAGTTTTAGAGCTAGGATTCAGACAAATGAGTTTGTCATCCCTGAGCATTGTTCTACACTGTTCCTCAGCCTGAGCAAATGAATGGACAAATGAATGATGCTTCCAGATTAACTTCAATTTAAATCTACAAATGTCTCAAAATACAATTTTTACTACTGGCTCCAGTTTACAACTGTAGACCTGTTATCAGATTAACAAGCCTGCAGCAATATTGAGATTTCTCTCATTTTTCTTTGTTGGACATGCTTATAGATATTTAAATATCTCAAAGTCAGGCAACCAGAAAACCAGAAGAAAGAAATTTAAAAAGGAACACAGTTGTCTAATAAACCCAATACTTAGCCCTCAGTGTTTGAACTTTTCTGGCCTTCTAGTTAATTCTATATTGATTTAGCATGTTGGTATGGTTTGAATGCCCTCATCAAAACTCATTTTAAAATGTAATTGCCCTTGTAATGGTATCAGGCAGTGAGTCCTTTAAGAAGAAGTGATTAATTCAGGAGGGTTTCATCCTCATAAATAGATGAATGCTATTATTGTGGGAGTTTGTTTCCTTTTCCCTCTCTATCTCAAGCATGTACTACTTTGCCATGTGATGCCTTCCACTATAGGAAAACCCTTGCCAGATGTCAGTGTCATGGTCTTGGATCTTCCAGCCCCCTGAAGTGTGACCCAAATAAACTTCTATTCTTTTTTTTTTTTTGAGATGGAGTCTTGCCCTGTCGCCCAGGCTGGAGTGCAGTGGCCGGATCTCAGCTCACTGCAAGCTCCGCCTCCCGGGTTTACGCCATTCTCCTGCCTCAGCCTCACGAGTAGCTGGGACTACAGGCGCCGGCCACCTCGCCCGGCTAGTTTTTTGTATTTTAGTAGAGACGGGGTTTCACCGTGTTAGCCAGGATGATCTCGATCTCCTGACCTCGTGATCCGACCGTCTCGGCCTCCCAAAGTGCTGGGATTACAGGCTTGAGCCACCGCGTCCGGCCTAAACTTCTATTCTTTATTCATTACCCAGCCTCTGGTATCCTGTCATAGCAGCAGAAAACAGAGTAAGACACATGTCTACTTAGTTTGCTTATAACCTGCATATATAGGGCCTTTATTATTCTGTGTTTTAGTCTAGTGATGGTCATGCTCATCTTGACCTTTCCTTAGGCTTTTGTTTAAGTGCAAACTGTTTCTGGTGAGAACTTTAAGTGGATACCATTTGGGATTATAGTACCTGCAAAGCCTCTGAAATACATTATAAAGAACAATGGCTCTGATAAAGTATTCACAGCTTCTAAAAATTGTATTCATTTATGACTGCTGAGCATTGCTGAGCAGTAGGTTTATTTAAAGTTAAATTACCGTTATATTCCCTTGCCTCTGTTCATTTCAAAGCAGTGGGATATTGTAGCCAGACTTCCCTTGAGCAACCAAAAAATAAGAAGCCTATATAAAACTCAGATATTTAACTGATTGCTTCAAACAATTGCTTTGAAAATGCAATGGCATTTTTGATGAAAGGCCAAGTAAAATTTTCTATCAAATGCATTCTTACAGGAATAACTTTTTCACTTGTTCATCTAATTGAATGATATGAATGTATTCAGAAAATTCTCAAATGAATTCATTTTGCAGTCTGAAAGCACAAACAACATATTATAAAATTTATAACAAATGGGGTTAAAAAGGAAGTTAGGACTACAATGCCACATGAGTTTTGCCTAGGTTCCTGATGAACTCTTTCATTGTATAGTGTCCTTTGTGATTGCTCATAAGATGGCAGAAGACTTTATGACATGCAGCAAGAAGATAACCTATAAGCTCCTTTGTACAATTCTTTAGACTGCTGCTACTTTAAATTGGGCTGCCAGCTGGCATCTGGGAGCTCAGCTCTGTAATATTTTAAGACTGGCAGACTGGAGAAACGGATGATTAGAGCTCAGCATTTAAGGTACTTCTTATGTACGGACATTTGTGCAGAATATTCTTCCTAGTGACTACAAAGAAGGTCACTCTTCCATTATTTGAAGAAATAACCAAAGTATCTGTTATTTATTTGATATTCATTTAACTTTAATTTCAAAAATTTTACTCAAGTAAATGTTTAAATCCAATTGTGGAGAGAATGGCAATAACAATCCAATTGTAAAACCCTGAACTCTTTCAAAATTGATGCACAAACCTAAACATTTGAATAAATTATATACATTTAAAAATTATATTTCATATTGAAGCAATGGAAAATGCCTATTTTGGGGGTATGTCTAGAAAATTGCTGAAACTTTCTTGTTGTAAGAAAATCTTATCATCTAATATAAATAGCTCTACAAACAACTTTTGACTTTGTTTCTTATCATATGTACTTGAGAAAGTCAATATCTAGATTAAGATATTTTATATTCCTAAAAGTAATGTTTCCCTATTTTCATATCTGCAAATCAAATGGCATATTTAGGTTATCAACAAAGGCAATTGAATATACTTCTCCATTAGAGTTCTGTAGTTATGATAAAATTTGAGGAAGATTAATGAAAGCTGTCAAATATGATATATCTTTAATCTTGGAGAGAAAAGTATAAAACTGACTTATGTAGACACTGAATATACAAATAATAGCTAAAGAAAAGATAATTTCCTTCTGTCTGCCTCCAAAGATTAGGACTTTATTCCAAATAGTAAATACTTCTAGCTCATGTTAAAACAGATATGAGCATTATTTATATCACAGGAATGGTTATTAAATCTTAGAACACCTAGCTTGACTGAATGAGGATGTTTCAACACTAGTTTTAAAAATACATTGAAACTAATATACTAGCATTACATTTAACATATCATAAAAATAAAACATTAAAAATATTATTTGATACTTTTGTTAGCAATTTAGATTACTTAACTTTTATTTAATTGATCAGGCTGCCATTTAAGCCAATGTTTACTGGGATTATGAATTTTTCCTCTGTTCATTCTATTGTAAGTAAAGAATTGCTGATCAGAGAGTATTTCTGTTGCACCAAATTGCATGTAGGTATAGGGTAATCCAGGAGAGTAGAGTTGGATTGACTGTATTGACCAGTTGAAAGGACATGATCTCGTAGTGAATCTTTCCATTCCTATTCCCCTTTCCTCATCACTGATCACTGGCCATGCAGCTCTGACTGCCCAGTTGACTGTATGAATTATTAGACAGATGTGCAACTGGGGATGTTTGCTCCCAATCCTTTGTTTATGGATCAGATACATAGAAAATCTTTTTTTTTTTTTTTTTTTTTTTTTTTTTTTTTTTTTTTTTTTTTTTTTAACAGAGTCTCTGTGTGTCACCCAGGCTCCCAGACAGGAGTTGGAGTGCTGGAGTGCAGTGGTGTGATCTAGGCTCACTGCAACCTCCGACTCCCAGGTTCAAGCGACTCTCCTGCCTCAGCCTCCCAAGTAGCTGGGACTACAGGCACTTGTCACCACGCCTGGCTAATTTTTGTAATTTTAGTAGAAATGGGGTTTCACTATGTTGACCAGCCTGGTCTTGAACTCCTGACCTCGTGATCCGCCCACCTCGGCCTCCCAAAGTGCTGGGATTATAGGCTTGAGCCACTGCACCTGGCCTATATAGGCAATCTTATACTTCTCTTTCCTGAGTAAATGAACCAGGTGTGACAAATCATTGTTATTCACTTCCACTGAACACTTGTTGGTTGTAAGAGCTAGTCTTTGGTGGATTTGATTCTCCCTCATGTAAACAAAACCTTGGTGATGTGGATATTTGTCCATTTTTTAACTGAAAATTTTGAGAATAATTGAAAATTATCAGCAAGATATGTATAGATATGAATATAGTTGCTTTTGATAGTACTGGACTAGGAGTTAATAAGGTATGAAACAACTAGTTGTATGATGTTGGGCTGGTTACATAATTTTTTTCTTTTCAGATTGTTTCACCATCTATGAAGAAAAGATAATCAGGGTACCTGACAGGGTTGTTGTACATATAAAATAAAGCAATATTATACATTTCTTAGTGCAATGCCTAGTGTAGTAAGTGCTCAGTAAATGGTTATTTTAAAATTTATGTTATGTAATAAGTCAAGCAAACTGAGAATAAAGATAGAATCACAGACTTTATAGACAAAATATAATTTCATAAAATATCACCATATGGCTTATATAATTATTCCTACAGAATCCTATAGAATTAAATAACTTAAATATTTTAAAATTTTAAGTGTTGTTTTCTCACAAAGTTAGTGTTTAAAGAGAGCTATATCATTTTCCAGACCAAAAGTTATTCTTTAACCATGTTTTCTTAATTTTCTCAAATTTTCTTGAAAATTTGCAGAAGATATTTTTTGTTTTATCATGCTTTTTCCAAACACGTGGTCTATTTCTGTTAAGGAGTTTGTACTTTAACAATGAAACATATTTGTATTTACTACTAATCATGTACACCTATGTGTGTGTGTATGTATATACGTATAAATGTGTGTGTGTGTTTGTGTGGTTGTGTATGCAGCAGATCATTGAATAACATTGTTTCCTTTAACGTCGTTTCATTATAATGTTGATGAGGAAAAAATTCTCAGCCAAGGTCATGTGTGTGTGGAGTTTACATGTTTTTTCCTATGTCTGTATGAGTTTTCCCTGGGTACTATTCCAATTTCCTCCCACATCCCAAAGCTATGCATGTCAGTTGAATTGGCATGCCTACATGGTCTCAGTCTGAGTGAGTGTGTGTGAGTGTGACCTGTGTTGGAATGGTGTCCTGTCCAGGGATGATTCCTGCCTTATGTTCTGAGCTGCTAGGATAGGCCTACGTCACTCATGACCCTGAACTGACATAAGTGGGTTGGAAAAAATGAATTAATAAATATAAATTATACTATTATGACATAAAAATTCATAAAGAATACAATAATTATGTATTGACAATAAACAATGTGATATGGAAGTGCACAGCATAGCTGCCACATTTGATATTGTTTTTGAACTGAATGTTGGTTTTTGCTTTGTAAACATTTATTCCTTGATTTAACACCCCACCATTATAACTGCTGTAACTCACTGATTCACCAAAAATTGAGTAAATAATCATCTTACTTGTTTTTATTAATCTTTCTTAAATATATGTATATCTCACATTTATTTCAATGTTTAATACTGAAAGTTTTTGGGGTCTTTATTTTGAAGCTGGTGATGTCTTTGTGACCAGAAATATGCCATAGGAATTTAACTCTTGTTTATATCAATTAGCCTATGGTAAAATTCTTTATATGTTGTTTCTCTTAAAGTCACAGTTTCCAAGAACCTATCCACAAAGATAAGTGAGGACTTACTATATATGTATAGTCATGTGCTGCATAATGACATTCTGGTGAACATTGAAACACATATATGACAGTGCTCTCATAAGATTATAATACCATATTTTTACTATATCTTTTCTATGTTTACATCTGTTGAGATATACAGGTACTTACAATTGTGTTACAATTGCCTACATTATTCAGTGCAGTAATATACTATACAGACTTGTAGCCTAGAAGCAAGAGGCTATACCATATAGCCTAGGCATGCTGTAGGCTATACCATCTAAGTATACTCTATCATATTCACCCTATGATGAAATTGCCTAACAGTGCATTTCTGAGACCATATCTACATTGTTAAGTGATGCATGATCATATATGAATGTATGAGGTTTTCCATAAGATCCTAATAAGGAATTTTCAAAAGTAATTATGAAATTAAATTCCTTTTCCTGAAATAACATATTTATACAACAGTTGTAAATCATTTTAGCTGTCAGTAACTAGTCAGTAATGTGTGATTTAGTTTATATTTTCATTTCTTTGCATTTTTAGGCAAAGCATTTTCTATTTAAATCAGATAAGCATTTTCTAATATGCTGGGACTTTACTTAATTGACTGGGCATATGGTGACTTAATTCACCTATCCATCTCATGCCCCAATTTTAGACATGTTCTATTAGCATGGATTGTTTTCCCTATCTTGTAAACTGAGCATCTTAAGTCTACATCTCTGCTTTTCTTTTTTAACTGTGATATAATAACCAAAACTGCTACTGGAAAGGATTAAAATGCTGTAAGCAGAACAAGGACACTTCTTTTTGTAGAATCTTCGAAATTTAAATAGCTATTGCTAGTGAAAAGGATAATTTCCTTCTGCTTGCCTCCAAAAATTATTGTAGATTTCAAATGGTAAAAGAAAAAGACTCTGACTTTGCTACTTTTGATTAGGAAAAGCAACCATGGGCAAATGAAAGATCGGAAGAACCTCTACAAATATTCTTTCTTCAGAGGTAATGGAACTTTGGGCTTTTGAACTAATTAAAGATGCTTTTCACTGCAAGTCACTATTTCTTGGGTGCTGAATATCAATTCAAACCTGGATTGAAATTCAGATATGTGCACAAATCTCATACTGGCTCAAGCAGGTCCAAAATATTCCAGCAACTCATTTGGGCATTGAGAGCCATGTTTTCATCTCACTCTGAGATTTTTAAGCTGCCAAAAAACTGGAGAGGGGTTTTATCCTGAGATGTCATTCATAACGCAGATGCCAGAGTCAGCTACTGACATCCCTGGCTAGTTCTGCAGAACTCCAGTCAACAGCTGGTTGCTTGGGCTGCCAAAACAATCCACAATATTTTGAGCTCCTGCCTTCCTTTTCTCTTTCCGGGCTTTGCAGAGAGATGGGAAAATAGTCATTCAGTTTCCATGGTTGTAAAGAAAACTAGAATTTGCCGGTTAAGACAGTTTTGCTGCTTGGAGGAAGATAAATTTTTAATAATGGAATTGTGGACACTATTAGCTTGAGCATCACATTTGAGCAAATAATTAAAAGGGGTCCTCCTTTTGGAAGATGTAGAGGATCTTAGGAGCAAGGCTGGGCCATCAGCTATCATTTGTATTTGAAAGATATGCTTCATCCTGAAAGTAGAGAGACATAACCTTGAATAGCTTGCTTACCTTATGACCATATGTGGTAAACCTGAATCTCAGAGGCCTTTAAGGCACAGTTGAATTTCTTTCATAGGAACAAGAGAAGAAACATTTGCACTACCTTTGGTTCTTCTTAACTTATTCAACCGTATCTATTCTTATTCTAACAACCCAGAGATCTACTTTTAAATATCAATAGGAAAAAGTCATTGATATATGTCATTTTTCCTCCTAACCAATGAGCTAAAATATCAGGTGTGTATAAGAAGTAGGAATCCAACATGATCTGATCTGCATTTTATTTTATTATCATATATTTAGCTTTAGTTCAAAAATGTAGTGGGTTATAAGAAATAATAAAAGCATTCCAAAGTTAGACTTCAACACTTAAAAGTATGTCAACACAACACAATAGTTTATAAGGCTATTGAGGGTCCTTGTCTTATTTCCTGCTGTATCACCAGTGTCTATTCTGTTGCTGTGTGTTTAGTAAATATTTATTGGCAGAAGGGAGGAAAAGAGAGAAAGACTTAAAAGCTTTTAAAATGTGATAAATTTAGAAATTAAAATCAATCAGATTTTCAAATGTGTGAGATAGTTTTTAATTGCAGAAGATTTAAATAAAATTTTAATTCAAAAGGTAAAGATCATGATCTTTGATCCACCTGTTACTGTTAAGTATTTTACTGAGAGAAAAGCAAATGCACTAAAAACAAAGTAAAATGTCATCTGGGCATATTGAGTGAGGCTCATATTATGGGATGATAACTAAAATTTCAAAGGCCAGATGGCTTATAACAAGAAAGATAAAACAGTTATTATAGGGGATTAGATGAAAATCAACACCACATTATAGCCAAATGCCATAGAATTGACAACAGTAATACATGAAAAGAGGAAATATATATATATTTTAAATGTTGAAAGTTTAGGATTTGAAAAATAGTCTACAATTTATAGTGTCAAGTAATCTATTTCATTCACATTTTTACTTTCAGTGAATTATGTTTATTGATTATTTATTAATATATCAAGAATCCTCTTTTAAAGAATGTGATTACAACTATAATTATAGCAGGAGAATCAACTGGAACTCAGAGGTATTGGAGTGAGAATATAAACTGGTCACTTTGACCCAGAGAAAACACGAATCCAAGCTGCTGCTACTATTGTGGGATGTCCTGGGATATAATTTAATGCATGAAGGAAATGTACTTTGGAGAGACAATGAAAAGCTTGTCTCCCGAGAGACTTTATCTGTAATTGCGTTTTATGTGCTGGAACTACAAGACAAAGGCAAGGGCATTGATGAAGTGTTGAGTGAGCTAAAGGGGAAATCTGCCCATGACCAGAGTGGCCTTAGGAAACCAGGCTTCACCAAAACCATGCGTATGTAATGCTGCAAATTTAATAATGCGTATTCATGATGTACTTGGGAGTGTTTAACACATTTTCAATAGGATAATTAAACTGCAACATGTAAGGTGCCATGAGAAAATAATAATGATGACAGTGGTTACTATTTTTATATTTAAATTAGGAAATTTCTCTATGTTAGTAAGCTGTACACATAAGGAAAGAGATAATGGCAGCAGTGGGGGAAAAGTTTACATGGGGAAAATTGTTGTGTAGTAAGGCTAGCTGGTAACAAGTTTCAACTGAGATGTTTAAACCCAGTAAAAAATTGTTTTCCGAGAGTATGTCTTCCAATGCCAGACCCTTGAGAACAAAATTCTTGACTGTCAAGTTATTTGGATCCCCAAGTTTAACATTAGCTACCTTTGTTTGTGACTGAGATCTTAATACATTAGTATATTGAGTAGACATTTAATAACACTATAAAAATAAAATACTGAGTTTTTATAGAAAAGATGGACTTATATAGACATCTAGCTTTTCTACCAAAAACAAAACCCTTAAAATATAAATTAATGATGGTGGTCTTCAACGGAAGATGAATTGTTTTACTTCTTTCAAAATCTGCCACTTTAGACGAACTTGTCAGCCTATATTGTGTAGCTGTGTGCGTGTCCATGTGAAAGGGCTTGAAACATTTTATTAATCTGTTAAAGAAAATTCTAAATCCATTTATTATTCCTCTGAAATTTTATGGCAGGTATACACATTTAAATATAAATAATACTTTTCAATTGATTTCCTTCCCCTACCACATGGCAGAGATGGCCTCTGACAATCACAATACAGGAGGTGCTAGAGACCATAGCAACAGTGAAATGCTACCTATTTTAAATTCATACTATTGAGTATTTTATATGCCATCTGTATTTTTGAATGAACACTGCACTCTGATGGGTTGTTAGATTCTGTGAGGACATCAAATAAATATGAGATTATTTTTGACCCTAAGGCATGAGCAGTTTTACTTCGGTTTTCTGAAATAAAAATATGATGCAGCCCTGAATTGGTTAACTTTCAGGTGAGAGTAGGATTTATTTTTCCCTAAAGATCTTATAAAAGATTTCAGTTTCAGAGAGTTCCACTAGGTAGAAAGATTGAATGGATATGCACATGGATTTAGTGGAATGGGGAAGAGTAGAAATTTGAAAAAGAGAAGGTGAGGAAAATACCAGAATCCAAGTACTTCATTAAGAAGCATAGAGTGATGCCAGCTAAGAGATTGAAAGTCTGTAAAACTAGCTTATGACAAGATCAAGGGCACATTTGCTTGTCATTTCTATTTCTCAGTTCCATGGCAAAAATAAATTCCTAATGCATTTTTACAGATTGTCTTCCCTATAGATTTTATTGGCTACCTTTAAACCATTGATTTGAGAATTCAGTCACTTTTTTTAATCTTTCACAGTTTGTTCAGTTTGTCTAAGGCCGAGAGTAGAGGTTAGGATGGAAGGTTGACACTCCTTTTATACCCAGAGAGTCAAGTTAAATGGAGATTTCTAGAGTAGCCACTGGCACATGTCAAGGTAAGAATTCTGTGTTTTCCATAATAGGAAAGAACAGATAAGTTACCTGCATATCAACACAGAATGAATTATAAAATCGATTCCAAAACAGAAAGGTTGCAAAAACACTGTGTGCCTATGTGTATTAACAGCATCTTGTGAATACATGGAAACATTCGGATTGTTTAACATGGGGGCATGTAATTGGCATTTATTCCCTAAAAAGTCTCCAATGTTCAACAAGGAGAATAAAGGAATATGGAAGTATGGATGGACAAAATATAGAGTTTACTAAGTTTTAGTATAATTATTATTACTTGAAAGGGGGCAGGAGCAAGGATGAGAGTTGGTAATCAACCAGATATAGATTTTTCAGAGAGGAAAATTTATGGTTATATGAGAGTGTGTAAAAATACAGTGCAGATATACAGTATGCATACTTACGGCATTTTCTGATTTTCAAAATTCAGCTATAGCACCTGAATGTAACCTGGAATTTTATTTCTTCTATCACTTACATTGTGAATTTTAAAAGCTGTAGTGATTGAAGCATAACTTGATAAAATGTTTTTTCCAATAGCCAGAACTTGAGGCCACAAGCTTCTGTATTGCCAATAATTTTGCTCTGTATTCTTGTAAACATGAAATCGTCATTTGGATTAAGGACAGAGATATTTCTGGGAATAAAGCCCTGCCTATTACAGTCTCCTCCTGATGAGAGTCAAGCCAAGTGGACTGTGAAATGATTGTCTCCGTAAAGAGGCATGTAAAATGGCACGTTAAAAGGCCAATCATAGGAGAATTTCACTCTGAACTCTAAAATAAAGTCGTTATGTTCATGGATCTGGTATACTGGATTCTTTTTAAATTTAGTATGTGCCTTAAATGACTCTGTTGTTGAAACTTTAGACTTGAAGCTGGGTGAACCCTGCCATAACATTTTATACTTGAAAATTAAATGAGCTCCCTGCCTCTTTTGCTACAGAAATTCTTTTAGCTCATATGTATTAATCTGATTTTTCAATATTTTATCATTTCATGCCCAAATCTTTGATTCAGGAAAATGTAATATTATAAGCTTAAGATGTTCATTTATTGGGTGATTTAGTTGAGGACAATTTACAATTATAGCATTTAAAATAGAAAATGAATCCCAGCCTACTTGCTCCCTTAATTAGACTGGAGAAAAAGAGAACTGTAAATTATCCAGATTTCACAGACACATTTTAAACTACTTCATACTACAGATTCTTTATAACATTAGAAAATGTGTTCCAAGAAAGGGCTATTGGAATGGATTTTTGAAAGTCTTAAAGCTTAGAACACACACTTAACACTGTCACAATTTATAGTCGAGGGAGCTAATAAATGCTTACAGGTTAGGATTGTATATAAATTTTGAGATTGTTGCTTCTCCCCAGTTTTACAGTGCAAGAAAGAAAAAGGATCTCCTTTTAGGTTAACTCTGAACAAATGACTAGGTTTGAACTCTTCTTAACTTTTTGATTATTAGAATCATCAGCCTGGATTTATTTATCTTCTCTATTAGTAACATTTCTTCTCATCATTACTACCCCTTCAACCAGACCCTCCTCCCAACCAATGGATTCATACAAATTCTTAGTTAGACATCACATTAAATTTTTTCATTATGTAATATTCTATTATCTTGTGAAGAACTTTCATGAGCATAAACTTGGTAAACAGAATTAGAGACTCTGATTCTTTTTTTCTAAAACTATGCATTCAGTTCACAGACGGATTTACTATGAAGTTAATAAAACTTAAGCTTCAGATATTTTTGCTTCCTTTGGGAGAGGTGCCTAGCAATATATTCATGTGATGGAATGGTTTTATAAATTCTCAAAAAATAAATGACTTTAACTGCATTTAATTAAGACCTACTGTCAGTTTGTTCCTGGACCAAACTGAAGGTCAAGCTGCTGTTTCTCACGGCCCAGTAATGAGATGCAGATGAACTGGGAAGGAAGGGAGTTTTTATTTCTGTAACCCATTACAGGGAGAGGGCCTGAAAATTATCATCAGACCAAGTCAAAATTACAAAGTTTTCCAGAGTTTATATTACTTCCAAGCTATATGTCTACATGTAAGTATGCATTCATCTAAAGACATAGTGATTCACTTCTTTTAATCTATAACTAAGGTCTGACTCTTGAAGACTTTCCTCTGGCGTCTCAGCAAATTTACTTAATCTACATGGGTCCAGGTGCTGGGGTGATTACCCTTATCTTGTCTCCTGTTAAATCATGGAAGTTTCAGGAGTTCTTTCAGACCTCCAATAAACTTGTTTGTGGAGGCCTGGGGAGTTGCTTCAGACCCACAATAAAACTTGTTTAATCCTAAATGCTTCCTGTTAAGAATTCCTTCATTACTTTGACATGCTTTAGGCCCAGGAAAGGCCAAGGCAAAACTCCTGATGGGCTTTTGTTACATCCCAGCCTTTGTATATGGTCATTGACTTTTAATATTTAACTTAACCACTCAGTCAGTGCTGACACAGCTGTTAGTGAGACCTGGCCTGCCACATTTTTATCACACTGACTTTCCCTTCATTACATTTCCTTCTCTCAGGTGGTGGTAGAATAGTATAGTTGGGTTCTGTTTAAGGGGGAAGATAGAGTTAGTGGAATATATTTATATTTTACGATCATTTTTGCATATAGTTAAGTTGTTGCCAGCTATCCTGGTGTAGAAATGAGGCCCAGAAATACTCCTACACTCACTGTGCTGACTTATCCGACTTGGTGAGCCTAAGGTGCAGGGCCAAAAGTTTTATTGCAATATGAACATGTCCTACAGCCCTGGGCAATGGATGTGTATGATTTGTCGAAGAAAAACTTTGTTTTAACTGTATGGAGGCAGGGCTAGTTTGTGAAATTATTGGGACAATTGCTAATGATTGATGTCAATTCAAAGAGGATTTAAGATTAGATACTGCCCAAGAAAACTTGAAATGCTGTGAAATCTTAAAGCTTATATATGAAAAAACTTGAGAATTTCTGAAGTTTGACAAAAATCATAAAATTTTAAATTTAAATTTAAATTGTTAAGCTTTTAATCTGAAAGATTTCCAAATTATCAATATTAAAAATAAAATTTAAATTAAGTTAATAAACATTTAATATTACAAAAATAAATTTTGATTCCAAACATTCTGGTGAAGTTTCAGACCTCAAAGGTTAATCCTTCTTTTAATTCTATTTTATATAGAAAATGAGAGCTAATTATAATAAAGAACAGTAAAGTAGGGAGAAAAATTAGTTGAAATTTGGTAGTAAATGGTCTCTAATAGAAAAATATCTTAGTCTACTTGGGTTGCCATAACAAAATATCATGGACTCAGTGCCTTAAACAACATAGATTTATTTCTCACAGTTCCAGAGGATGGGAAGGTCAAGATCAAGTTGCTGGCAGATTTGATTCCTTGAAGGGCTTTTTCCTGGCTTGTGGACAACTGCCTTCTTGCTGCGTCCTCACATATTCTTTTCTTGGTGCATGTTAAAAGAGAAATCTCCCTCTCTGTCTGTTTTTATAAGGCCACTAATCCCATCATATGGGCCCCACCCGTGTGACTGAATATAACTCTAATTACCTTCCAAAGCCCCTATATCCAAATACCATCACATTAGGGGTTGGGGCTTCAACAAAATAATTTTGGGGAGGACACAAATATTCAGTCCATTAGAGAAAGTACTTTACGTGTGCTCACAGAAAAAATGTCTCAATTTTTATACATGACTTAGAAGTGATTCTCTTCTAGGGGACATTGGGTCAACAAGGTCACTTTACCAATTTTCATCTCTAAAAGAGGCAGTCATTGATTCTAGTAGCACGATTAAAGAACTTTTGAAAATTAATATGAGCATAAAAGGGACAAAAATGATAAGGTCAAACAAAACTACTAGTAGAGGGAATATATAAGAAGAGTACAAGAAAAACTGAAGAATAAAGACTGAGAGACGTAATTGAGAGTGCATGTACGTCTTACTCCAGGAACAAGCCAATTTGAAATGGGGCAGATAGCAAGGTAGACAAAGAGATGAAAGAAAATAAATAATTTGAGCAACTTTGGAGATTAATGCGTAAGTTGGAAAAAATCAGTAAGTTCATACTTTAAGCTATAGGATCTCTAAACACTGTGATGTCTTAGTCACTGTGAGATATGTCATAAATAACTTATTAATAGCATTTAAAGAATATGATTAATAGACCTATGGATAACTACGTCTTTTGTTATTTTGTGTCTTCCTGGGTAGGAATCTTAGAAATGTGCATGCTGGAAAAATGTCAATGTGTATGTAATTCTAGATATTGATAAATTTCCTTTCATGAAGGTTGCACAGTTTTAAATTCTTACCAGGAATTTTTGCAAATGCCAGCTTTGGCTCAGCCATACCAGTAGATTGTAACAACAGGAAATTTCAACCTTAAATAGTACACTTTCATTTTACTACAAACAATTGGATAATTTAACAAATGGCAAGCTATAAAATCGATATGCAAGACAGAAACTTATTTTCTCTTTTTAATTATGTTGTGTCTCATCCTTTCTTTTGTCTAATCCACTTGTGGATGCCTTCAATACAGTGTTTAAGATTGGTGCAAATATTGAGCAGCCAAATACATACATATATTTTGTTGTTGAGAAATTATCCATCACTATATTGAAGGATTTAACATGAATGTATATTGAATTTTGTTGATGTCTTTTATGTATCTATGTAGAGAATGTTGTGATTCTTATTTCTAACTCTTTTAATAAGATAGATTTTATCAAAGGTTTTGATTGAACCCCTTTTGAATTTCTGAAATAAACCACACTTAGTCATGGTGAATTCTTTTTTTTTTTAACTTTTATTTTAAGTTCAGAGGTACAAGTACAGGTTTGTTATATAGATAAACTTGTGTCATGGGGGTTTGTTGTCCAGATTATTTCACATAATGAATTCTTTATGTGCTATTCTCTTTGCTTACATTTTTTCCTTAATATTTTGTCTTAATATTTTAAATGAGCATTTTGTAGTCCTGTTTTCAGGTACAATCTTTGTGAGATTTGGAGAACAGTGTTACATTTACTTTATAAAAGGAAATTTGAGTATTTCTCTTTTTTAATACTGTAGACTTACTTAAGTAGTATCTAATATGTAAGGATTTCTTAAGAATAAATTACTAAACAACCATATGGGCCTGGTGCTTTTACCTGAGAGAGCTCTTTAAGTACTTTCTATTTTATCTATTGGCATTATTTATTGGCACTGTTCCATTGAAACTTTTTGTCCTTGCAGGAATCAATTTTGGTGGGTAGTTTTCTATCAGAATACCAATTTCTTCTAAGTTCTTGACTTTATTTTAAAAAATTATATAAAATACAAAATTATTACCATCTTAACCATGTTAAATCTTCCAATCCATGAACTTGGGATCTCTCCCACTTACTTGGGTCTTTACTTTGAACAATATTTCAGATTTTTCAGTGTACATATATCTTGTATTTCTTTAATTAAATTTAACCCTAAGTATTTTTTTTATACTATGAGTGAAATTGTTTTCTTAATTGCATGTTTATTTATTGCTAGAGCATATAAAAATGATTTTGGTATATGAATCCCATATCCTGCAACTTGGCTGAATTCATTAATTCTAAGATTATTTTTTGTTTATTCTTCAGGATTTTCTATGTACAAGATCATGTTATATGTGAATAGGGATAGTTTTATGTCTTCTTTTACAATTTTGATGCTTTTTTTTCTTGCCTTATTGTCCTAGCTAGAATTTCCAGTACAATATTGAATAGAGGTGACAAAAGTGGACATTGTGTTCTAAATCTTGAGAATAAAGAATTTAGGTTTCACTATTTAATGTAATGCTAGCTGTAGGTTTTTCATAGCTGCCAATTAGCAGGTTGAAAAGTTCCCTTCTACTCCCAAGTTTTGAGCGTTTTACAATTAAAGTGTTGTATTTTGTCAAATGCTTTTTCTGCTTTATTGAGGACATGTCATTTTTTTGTCCTTTATTCTACTAGTGTGGTGATCACATTGATTGATATTTACATATTAAACTAATCCTGAAGAATTTAATGATGAATCCTTTTTATATGTTGCCAGATTCAGTTTGCTTTTATTTTGTTGAGATTTTATTTTGTGTCTATATTCAGAATAGATATTGATCTGTAGTTTTCTTGTCTAATTTTAGTATCTTTGTCTAGTTTTGAAGTTAGTCCAAGATTAACTTCAAAGAGTAAGTAGTGTTCACTGTTTTTTTTTTTTTTTTTTTTTGGACAGCATCTCACTGTGTTGCCCAGGCTGGAGAGTAGTGGCACAATCATGGCTCACTATAGACTCCAACTCAAGTGATCCTTCTACCTCAGCCTCCTAATTACCTAGAGCTACAGGCATGTACCACCATGCTTGGCTCATTTTGTTTCTTTTTTCTTTTTTCTTTTTTTGGTAGAGATGGAGTTTCACTATGTTGACCAGGCTGGTCTTGAACTCCTACCTTGAACTCCCAACCTTCTGGGATTACAGATGTGAGTCATCACTCCTGGCCCTGCTCTTCTATTTTTGGAAGACTTTGGGGAGCAATGGTATTTATTCTTCTCTAAATGTTTGGTACAATTCACAAGTGATGGCATTTGGTTGTGGAGTTTTATTGCGGGAAGTTTTGTACATAGTTTTCTTTGCTCTTGTAAGATTTTAGTGGCTTAAAACCACAAATTTATGATCTTACAATTCGAGAGTTAGCAGTCCAGCACAGTTCTTCCTGAATTAAAATAGAGGTGTCAGCAGTCCTACATTTTTTTTTTTTTCTCGAACTTCTGGGGGAGAATCCACTTCCTTGTCTTTTCAGGTTTCTAGAGGGCACTTACATTCCTTGGCTCATGGTCCCCTTCCTCCATTTTCAAAGCCAGTGATGTTATATTTCTCTGGCCATTCTTCCATAGCCACATCTTGCTCTGATACCAGATGGCAACAGCTCTCAGCATTTAAGGACTCAATTATATTAGACCTACTGATTGAGTCAATCTCTTCATCTTAAATTCCTCAACTGAATCACATATGCAAAATCTCTGTGTAAGGCAACATATTTACAACCTACAGAGTTTAAAATAGACTTTTTTGGGGAGTCATAATATTGCCCTGCCACTTTTTAAATGACTAATTCAATCGTTTTAATTGTTATATGTCTATTTAGATTTTCTATTTCTTCCTCACTCAGTGTAAATAGTTTTTGTCTTTTTAGAAATGTGTTCATTTGATCTAAGCTATCTAATTTGTTGGCATATAGTATTTCACAGTGTTGTCTTATTTTTCTTTCTATATCTTAAAATTAGGGATGATTTCCCCCTTCATTGCTGTTTTAATAATTTGCATATTTGCTTTAATAATTTGTATATTCTCTCTGTTTATTTCTTGTCAAACAAAAGCCCTGTTAATTCTGATCATTTAATTTCTCTACTGTGTTTCTATAACTATTTAACTTGTTTACACTCTAATCTTTATTAGATCCTTCCTTTTGCCTGCTTTGGTTTTAGTTTGCTTTCCTTTTTCTAGTTCTTATGATGGAAAGTTAGACTAATAATTTAACATATTTCATGATTTTTAATATAGAGGTTACAACAGTATTTTCTCTCTAGTTAATACTTTAGATGAATAACTTACATGTTAGTGTTTGTTTATAAAAGTATTTTCTAATTTCCCTTGTGATTTCTTCTTTGATTCATTGGTTGTGTAGAAATAAGTTGTTAATTTTCAAAATATTTATGAACTCTTCAATTTTCTTTTAGTATTAATTTCTAATCTCTACCATAGTCAGAAAAGATATTTTGTGTGATTTTTAGCCCTTTTAAAATTATTGAGGCATTTTTATGGCATAACATTTGGTAAATCCTAGAGAATGTTTCAAATGCATTTGAAAATAATGTCTATTCTGATGCTTTTAGGTAGAGTGCTGTATACACTCTTTTAGTTCTAGTTGGTTTATAGATCTTCTATTTTCTTATTTCAGTTGTTAGTCTTATGAAGGATCCTTTGGTTGTGATGAGTCATTTTTCTCTGTCTGCTTTCAAGATTCTCTCTTTGTCTTTGTCTTTTTACATTTTACCTATGATGTATCCAGATGTGGATCTTTTTGTGCTTACCTCACTTAGCATTTTTTTGCATTTCTTGGATGTGTAGGTTATTGTTTTATTTTTCTATTATCATTTATTCAAAAATTCTTTGTCCTTTCTATCTCTCCCCTTCTTTTTGGACTCCTGTTATGCGTTGGTTTTTTTTTGTTTTTGTTTTTGTTTTTTTTTTTTTT
>NW_016809173.1:1034690-1037688 GCF_001698545.2 Rhinopithecus bieti | reverse complement strand
CAGAAAAGATATTTTGTGTGATTTTAGCCCTTTTAAAATTATTGAGGCATTTTATGGCATAACATTTGGTAAATCCTAGAGAATGTTTCAAATGCATTTGAAAATAATGTCTATTCTGATGCTTTTAGGTAGAGTGCTGTATACACTCTTTTAGTTCTAGTTGGTTTATAGATCTTCTATTTTCTTATTTCAGTTGTTAGTCTTATGAAGGATCCTTTGGTTGTGATGAGTCATTTTCTCTGTCTGCTTTCAAGATTCTCTCTTTGTCTTTGTCTTTTACATTTTACCTATGATGTATCCAGATGTGGATCTTTTGTGCTTACCTCACTTAGCATTTTTTTGCATTTCTTGGATGTGTAGGTTATTGTTTTATTTTCTATTATCATTTATTCAAAATTCTTTGTCCTTTCTATCTCTCCCCTTCTTTTGGACTCCTGTTATGCGTTGGTTTTTTTTTGTTTTGTTTTGTTTTTTTTTTTTTTGGTAATCTTGTTGATATCCTAGAAGTCTCTGAGGCTTTGTTCATTTTCTTTATTCCTTTTATTTCTGTGTGTGTTTCAGACTTCATAATATTAATTGAAATCTTCAAGTTCACTTATTCTTTTTTCTGATACCTCAAATCTGCTGTTGATTCCTTCTAGTGAATTCATTTAAGTTGTTGAAAATTTTAACTCTAAATTCACTATTTGATTTTTCAATAATTACTATCTTTACTGATATTTTCAGCTTTGTGAGACATCATTGTTACTAATTCCTTAAATTTTTTAGACATGGTTCTGTTCTTTGAACATATTTGTAATAGTGATATACAGTCTGTCTAATTAGTTAAAAATCTGGGCTCTTCAGAGATAGTGTCCATTAGTTGAGTCTTTTTCCTGCTTATGGACTATGCCTTCCCATTTCTCTTATTTTTTGTTGTTGAGAACTATATATTTTGTAATATATCATAGATACTCTAAAAGTGGTATCTCTCTCCTTTCCCAGGATTTTTTGTTTCTGCTATTTTTTGTTGATTGCTTTTTCTTGTTCTTGTTGTAGTTCCTGTTTTTTCTTTAGTTACTTTTTCAGACTATTTAAGGTCTTTATATTTTTTGTGTGCAGACACTAAAGTTTCTCCTTGGATAACTGATAAGTCAATGATCAGATAGAGGATTTGTTAATTACCTTAAGCCAATAAATATCCATTCATCCCTGAGGGGCTCTGTTTATGTTTGGGGGCACATCGTCAACATTTTGGAAGTGTTCAATTCTGTCTTAGTCTTTGCTTTGTTCTTGTCCAGAGCCTCCAGGTCAGCCAGAGGTGAGAGATTATGATCTCCTTAGGTATTATCTAGACATGTCTACAGATCTGTATGTGTGTGTCTGTCCTTCTAGATTCTTAAAGCTCTTCAAAGTTCTGTAGATACTTTCTTCCCTAGATCTTCCTTTTATGTTTTTGGCCAATCTCTTGTTTGCCGAAATTGGCATCACTACTTCAGGAAGCTGTGGTTGTAACTGATTTCTGCTAATTGTTTTAAGCAAACATCCTAAGAAAAAGACTTTTTTTCCCCCAGAGCTTCACAGAAAGTTCTGAATCATGTCAAATAAAGATAAACCTTGTGATCGAGGCTTTCTCAGGAGCTGTCTCAGGCCAAATAGTAACAGTTCCCTGAGGAGGGTCTTTTTGATTTGCTCCAAAACTTTTCTGCTTCTTCCAATATTTGTACACTGATGCAGATTTTGGTAAATAGGGATAGGTTAAGTGGAAATGCCTGTTGATGTCCTTTGCCCATGGAGTTTAATGAGGTTATATGTTTTTTGCTTGTTGATTGAACAGACACTTCTTAAAAGAAAACAAGCAGCCAACAAAGATTTAAAAATGGTCATCACTAATCATAAGAGAAATTGAAACCAAACCCACAATGAGATGCCATATCCCACCAGTCAGAATGGTTTTTGTTAAAAAGTCAAGAAGTGACAGTTGTTGGCAAGGCTGTGAAGAAATAGGAACACGTATACACTACTGGTGGGGATATAAATTTGTTCAACTACAGTAGAGAGAGGTTTGGAGATTCCTCGAAGAAGAGAGAGGTGAACTACCATTCAAGCCAACAATCCCACTATGTGAGATGTACCCAAAGGAAAATTAATCTTTATACCTAAAAGATATGTGTACCTATATGTTCATCACAGTGCTATTGATGATAGCAAAGGCATGGAATCAACCTTGGTGCCCCTCAGTGGAGGACTGGATAAAGAAAATGTGGTACATGTATGTATTATTCTGTTCTCATGCTGTTGATAAAGACATACCTGAGAATGTGTAATTTATAAAGAAAAGAGGTTTAATTTACTCACAGTTCCACCTGGCTGGGGAGGCCCCACAATCATGGCACAGGGCAAGGAGGAGCAAAGTCACATCTTACATGGCAGCAACCAAGAGATCCTGTGAGGGGAACTCCCATTTATAAAACCATCAGATCTCATGAGACTTATTCACCAGAAAGACCTGCCCCCATGATTCAATTACCTCCCATCAGGTCCCTCCCATGACATGTGGGAATTATGAGAGCTACAATTCAAGATGCGATTTTGGTGGGGACACAGCCAAACCATACCAATGTACATTATGGAATACCATGCAGCCTTAAAAGCAATGAAGTCATGTCCTTCACAGCAACATGGATGCAGCTGGAAGCCATTATTTTAAGCAAACTAATGCAGAAACAGAAAATGAAATATTTATAAGTGGGAGCTAAACATTGTGTTAAAGTTCTTACTTATAAGTAGGAGCTAAACATTGTGTATATGTGGTCATAAAAATAGGAACAATAGATACTAGGGAACACGAGAAAGAAGAGAGAAGTAGGGGAAAAAGTTTGGAAACAGCTACCTATTGCATATAATGTTCATTCCTGTGATGAATTCATTCATGCAACCAAACCTCAACATCATGAAATCTTCCTTTGTAACAAATCTGCATAGGTACCCTGATTCTAAAATAAAAGTTAAGGAACAA
>NW_016809173.1:1010013-1034006 GCF_001698545.2 Rhinopithecus bieti | reverse complement strand
AAAAAAAAGGAAAATGCCACAAAGCTCATGGTCACTGTTCTTGCTGAAATGGAGCCTTTTTTCTTTTTTTTGGAATAAGTAGTCCTTGAATTTTTACAGTCCTTTGTTTAGTATCTGGAGTTCTGAAAGTGTTGCTCTTCCTAATTTTTCAAGTGTCCTAATGGTGTATTTTGGAGGTCCTTTTGCTATTGTATGAATGTTTCTAGAATACTACCTATCTACTTCCTAATATAACCAATGCTGAAATTAGCTAGAAAATTCTTATTTCTTTATTCCACAACATATAATTTGAAGTAAAATTCTTTTATTTCCAACTAATATTAATTATGCAATCAGGTAACGTATTCTACTTTTCATGTACTCTTTCCATTCTTTCCAAGTTTTTATAGTTGTTGTGTGTCAGAATTATCTAAGACTACTTGTTAAAATTATTTTTCCTGAGAAAAAATTTATTGGGGTGCAAGCACAGGTATTTATAATTTTCTAAGGATATCTGGTGACCCATGTATTACTAGTTTGTGAACCACTGCTTTAATCTTTCCAGGAGGATTGGTATGTATATTTTGTATATTTTTTCTATGAAGAACCTGTTTAAAATAGTACATATGACACCTGTGTCTAAATATCAAGTTATACTGGATATCAATTCTAACACAATTTCTTCTGGTTATATGCCAGTTATTTACGTATACCCGTTTTACAGGCAACACTGTAAGTAATATTTGAAATAAAATGAAGATAGGCATATATCTTGTCACATGATTTCACTGATAAAAATACAATTAATTTTGGTATAGAAATGCAATGAAAATACAGAATTTGACTCAAATTAGACTAAGTTCAAGTCTTATTGTGTTCCTTACTATCTTCATGATTTCAGAAAATTCTCAAATCTTTCTGAACTTCACAATCCGTTTGTAGAAGGGGCACTATAATACTGACTTCATAGGGTGCTTGTAAGAATATTATGTCAAGCAATTAGCAGGATGTACCTGTAAATAACAGCTTTTAGATGTTACTAGCTAAGGAAACTCCGCCATATCACAAAAAGGATGGTACAGAAAGGTCTTTGTGTCTGGATTTCCAGAATACTGAGCCCAGTTGCCGATGCATAGTTTAGTATCCATTGAGAGGTATAAGTAGTCAGTTTCTCATATCATGAATTCTTTTGCTTAGTCACTGGCCATGGTCAGCTAGATGTTTACCTGCCTCATTTACTCTGAAGGCTTGTAGATTACATAGTTCTGAGAATTTAAAGGTTTCATCAGGCAGAATCTAATTTAACTTTTGTTCAGGATTGGCTTTTTTTTCTTTATATGCTTCTCTTTTCTTTATGGTTTCTTTAATTCATCAGAACATATTGGCAGTTGTATATGATCCATTGCTATTATACATTCCTAAGTTACTTTATATGTCAGGTAGATTTTCCTTTTCTCTTTTATTCTTATGTCTGATAATCATGTGTATAGGTCCATTCTTGCATTACTATAAGGAAATGCCTGAGACTGGATGATTTATAAAGAAAACAAGTTTAATTGGCTCATGGTTCTGCAGGCTGTACAGGAAGCACGGCTGGGGAAGCCTCAGTCAGCTTACAATCACAGTGGAAGGTGAAGGGGAAGCAGGCATGTCTTACATGGCTGAAGCAGGAGGAAGAAAGAGGTGGAGAGGTGCTACACACTTTTAAACAAATCTTGTGATAACTCACTTACTATCATAGGAACAACATCAAAGGGGAAATGTACCCCTGTGATCCAATCACCTCCCACCAGACCCCCCTCCAACATTGGGTGTTACAATTTGACATGAGATTTGGGCAGAGACACAGACTCCAAGAGACACAGACTCCAACCATGTAATCATGTTGCATATATAAAACTTGATATGTACATTTGTCATTTTTGATGACAATTTCCCTTTCCTATTTTGAGAAAATTCTCCTTTAAGTGTTATGTTGGCCATTTGGAGTTCCTTCTTTTTTATTTTATAAATCAAATGGGTTGATCCTTTCTCTATAAACTTTTATAAAGTTAGTATACACTTGATATGGCCTTGATTTTCAGGACATTTCTCTCTGCGACTGAATTTTCAGCAACTGATGAAAAATCAAAGTGATGGTCAAAATCTGTGGACTCAGCAGCAGTGATGGTGGAAGCATTCTTCTAGATAAGTAATTATTGCTTTCGGCCTTCTAGAACTGCCTTAGTTTCTGTCAATTTTCAAAATATCTCTTTTACTTTATGTAACCACAGTTGCTTTCTATTGAATAGAAGTAAGAATCCCATTGGATGAAAAGCTTCTCATACTCTGGTCCTATCCTTCTTGGCATCTTCATCACTTTGCCTGCCATTCTTGCTTAAATACTCTATCCAACAGCCACATTTAATTTCTTACTATAATACAAATAGTAAGCTCACAGTTTACAATAATATCTATGTTAGTTTTCAATAATGAATGAGTTCTTACTCTGAGTTTACTTGAGATCTTTTTGTTTAAAAGAGCATAGCCCCTCCCTGCCACTTCTTGCTCCTTCTTTTGCCATGTGATCACCTGCTGCCCCTTTGCCTTCCACCATGATTGTAAGTTCCCTGAGACCCTCAGCAAAAGCAGATGCTGGTGCTGTGTTCCTTACAGTTCACAGAACTGTGAGCCAATTAAACCTCTTTTCTTTATAAGTTACCCAATCACAGGGATTCCTTGAGAGCAATGCAAAAATGAAATAACACACTGCCTTAACAAATTACCACAAATTTAGTGGCTTACTTAACACAAGTTTGTTATATTACAGTTATGTAGGTTAGAAGTCTGACTCAGGTATCACTGGGCTAAGATGAAATATCAGTAGGCTTGTTCTCCTTTCTGTAGATTCTGAAGGAGAATCTATATCCTTCTTTGTTTAAGTTGCTAGAAGAATTCTGTCTCTTGTAGTTGTAGGACTTGAGGCTGTCTACTTGCTGGGTTTAAGCTAAGGGCCATTTCCTGCTTCTCCAGGCCACAGAATTCCTTTGATCATGATTTCCTTTCTCTAACTTCAAAGCAGGAAATGGCAGACCAAGTCCTTGTCATGTATTATCTTTTTGATTCTTCCTTCATCGTCATATCTCTCTTTGACCTCAGCCAGTAAAGATTCCCTCCTTTTAAGGACTCATGTGATTATACATATATTCCATAATAATCACATTATTTCAAGATATATATTTTTAATCATGTCAACAAAAGTCTCTTTTTCAATAAAAGGCAACATATTTATAAGCTCCAGGCTTTAGGGCATGAACATCTTGTGGAGAAGATGATATAACATCCTCTGACTCCAAAAGACTTACTACAACCCATCTCAATGTCCCCTAAAGTCTTAACTCATTAGAAGAAGCAGCAGATATTCTAAGAGATGATCTGGAATGCATACAAATGTGTGACCTCACACATAGACATACTTCTTTGTAGTACTTCTACAGATATAAAAATTCTGATAAATTATATTTTTTATGATTGTCACAAAATGATTGTTGTGATCATAATTGTTTTAGTCCATTCTCATGATGCTATAAAGCACTGCCTGACACTGGAAATTTATAAAGAAAAGAGGTTCAATTGACTCACAGTTCTGCATCGATGGGGAAGCCTCAGGAAACTTACAATCATGGTGGAAGGGGAAGCATAACATGTCGTTTTTCACATGATGGCAGGAAGGAGAAGTGCTGAGCAAGAGGAAGAAATTCCTCATAAAACCATCAGCTCTGGTGAGAACTCATCAATATCATGAGAAGCATGGGGGTGACCAACCCCATGATTCAATTACCTCCCACCAGGTCCCTCCCACAACACGTGGGGATTATGGGAACTACAAATCAAGATGAGATTTGGGTGGGACACAGCTAAACTGTATTATTCCACCCATAGCCCCAACTAAATCTCATGTCCTCACATTTCAAAACACAATCATGCCTTTCCCACAGTCCCCTGAAGTCTTAACTCATTCCAGCATTAACCAAAATGTCCAAGTCCAAAGTCTCATCTGAGACAAGTCCATACTACCTACAAGACTGTAAAATAAAAAGCAATTTAGTTACTTCTTAGATACAATGGGGGTACAGGCATTGGGTCAATACACCTGTTCCAAATGGGAGAAATTGGACAAAACAAAGGGGCTACAGGCTCCTAGCAAGTCCAAAATCCAACAAGGCAGTCAAATCTTAAAGTTTTAAAATAATGTCCTTTGATTTCATCTCTCACATCCAGGTCATGGTGATGCAAGAGGTGGGCTCCCAAGGCCTTGGGCAGCTCTGCCCCTGTTTCTTTGCAGGGTACGACCACTCTTCTGGCTGCTTTCACAGGCTGACATTGACTGTCTGCAGCTTTTCCATGTTCACGGTGTAAGCTGTTGGTTTATCTACCATTCTAGGGTCTGGAGGATGGTGGCCCTCTTCTCACAGTTTTACTAGGCAATGCCCCAGAGGGGACTTTGTGTGGAGGACTCTGATCCCACAGTTTCCTTCTGCACTGCCCTAGCAGAGGTTCTCCATGAGGGCTATGCCCTTGCAGCAAATTTCTGCTTGAACATTCATGTGTTTCCACACATCCTCTGAAATCTAGGGGGAGGTTCCCAAATCTCAATTCTTGACTTCTATGCACCCACAGACTCAATGCTACATGTAAGCTGCCAAGGCTTGGGGCTTGCACCCTCTCAAGTAATAGCCTAAGCTGTACCTTGGCCCCTTTTAGTCATGGCTGGAGCGGCTTGGTTGCAAGGCACCAAGTCCCAAGGTTGCACACAGTAGGGATGCCATGGACTCAGCCCAGGAAGCCATTTTTCCCTCCTAGGCCTCTGGGCCTGTGATAGGAGGGGCTGCATGAAGATCTCTGACATGCCCTAGCAACATTTTCCCCATTGTCTTGGTTATTAACATTCAGCTCCTCATTTCTTATGCAAATTTCTGCAGCAAGCTTGAATTTCTTTCTGGAAAATGAGTTTTTCTTTTGCATCATCAAGACTGAAAATTTTCAAACCTTTTATGCTCTGCTTCCTTTTGAATGCTTTACCACTTATAAATTTCTTCCTCCAGATACCCTAAATCATCTCTCTCAAGTTCAGAGATCCACAGATCTCCAGGGCAGGGCCACAGTGCCACCAGTCTCTTTGCTAAAGCATAACAAGAGTCACCTATGCTCCAGTTTCCCCAAGTTCTCCATCTCCATCTGAGACCATCTCCACCTGGACTTCATTGTCAATATCACTATCAGGATTTTGGTCAAAGCCATTCAGCAAGTCTCTAGGAAGTTCCAAATTTTCCCACACTTTGCTGTCTTCTGAGCCCTCCAAGTCTCTAGGAGGTTCCAAACTTTCCCACATTTTCCTGTCTTCTATCAAGCTCTCCTAACTGTTCCAACCTCTGCCTGTCACCCATTTCTAAAGTTGCTTCCACATTTTTTGGTATTCTTACAGCAGTGCCTCATTCCATTGGTACCAATTTACTGTATTAGTCCATTCTTATGCTGCTATAAAGGACTGCCTGAGACTGGGCAATTTATAAAGGAAAGAGGTTTAATTGACTCACAGTTCTGTATGGCTGGGAAGGTGTGAGGAAACTTACAATCATGGTGGAAGGGGAAGCAAACATTTCCTCCTTCACATTATGGCAGGAAGGAGAGGTGCTGAGCAAAAGGGGGAAAAGCCTCCTATAATAGCATCAGATCTCATGAAAACTCACTCACTATCATGAGAACAGCAGCATGGGGGGAATCGCCCTCATATTTCCATTACCTACCACTGGGTTCCTCCCACAATACATGGAGATTATGGAAGCTACAACTTAAGATGAGATTTTGGTGGGAACACAGCCAAATCATGTCACTAATTATATAAGCTGCATCATTAAGTATAAGCAGTACAGAAGAGAATTTCTTTTACTAGGTGGCAAAAGTATAGAATTCTCTAGTTACAATTATATATATATATATATAACTAGAATAATTTCTCACACACTAAATTCTGGTTCAGTTCAGTACATTTCAATCTTTGTTTCTCCTCCATTACTGATACTTTTTATCTTGAATGCCTTAGGGTATGTTCACATTGCAGCCCCTGGTATAATATATCATGTTACCAGATGAATCATGACTTGAGTAGTAGGAGTATAAACTCCTATAAACCACTCCTAGTCAGGATGTCTAGCAATATCTTAACTACACACAGAAGTCAGGCATATATCTCATTAAATTCAACCAAATATGCCCTCAATTTAAATTATCTTCAGCTGATCCCAAAAGTATGTGCATCCATTCCAGACTTACCATATAGGAGCAGGAATTTTGAGGGGAGACAAAGTAAAAAGTAAACAGTAATCTTAGCTAATTTTAGTTAAAATATCTTACTTTGGTAAATCATAGAACTATATAAACATGTAAACATATTTTCAGGACCTATTCCAGGTATTGGAAGGGACCACGCACATAAGGGGCCTTAAAGCATCAAGGAAAATTTCCTCTCCTAAGGAAAGTGTGATACGTGTTAAGTCTTCTAGCAATTCTGTTCTTCAAGTAACTCAGCCCAGAAATCTTGGGGTAATTTAGACTTCCTCTTTCATTCAGGCTCCATATCCATTAGCAGATCCTTCAAAATACACTCAGACTTCAAACACTTCTTCCCATCCTTCTCTATTATTGTGACCTGAGCCACCATCAATTCTTATTTGTATTATTTTAATAACCTCTTAGTTTATCTCTCTTATTTTGGTCTTAATCTCCTTTAATCTTCTGTCAACATGGCACCCATTCAAGTATATGTAAGCCAAATCATGGCACTTCTCTGCTTAATAGCCTCCAACAGCTTGTCGTCTTACTTCAAATAAAAGCAAAGTCATTACTGTGACCTGTAACGCTCTCCTTGATCTGGCCCTTTAGATCTTGATCTCATTTTTTCTTACTCTCTCCTCTACTGCTGCAGTCACACTGGGCTTTTACTTTCTCACACGTGCTAGGCAGGTGTCCACCTAGTAGTTTTAAGTCCTTACAGTTCCTAATGCTTGAGGTAAAGTCACCTTATGAGGCTTTTCCTTGCTATATTATCTATTATTTCACACGTGTCTGCTGCATAGATTCTTCCATTTAAACTCATTCCTTCTCTGTTAGATGATGAAATGAGAACAACAGAGTTCCCTTTTTTCAGGGCCCATTTTCAAGGGAAAAAGTCATATGGATCAGTATTGAATACTAATCAGCCTTGAAACTTCCTAAGAATGACCTCAAACATTTATTTGCATTAATCTCTAAGTGAAAACAAAGAAGTAAACTTTAATGCTTTCCCTTCTCTAGATGCTCCTTCTATCATTCAAACTGCCACATTAACTTTTGCTCATATTTTTATCTTTTCTAAATTTTTTTCTAAATTCTGATGTGATTTCCAGTCCTAACTTTGGTTCATCTCTTTATGCATTGTTTGATATTTATTAAATGTCTTGTATGGTTTGATTTAGTTTTTAGCCCTGGATCTTCTCCTGAATTTCATCATAATATCTGACACAGTTCTAGCTCCTTCCTCATCTGGACTCATTGGAGCACACCCTTTGCTGACACTGGATTTATCTTTTATGTTCTCTCATGGCTCTTCGAAATGATAACTTTGGTTTATATGAACTCTTCATTCCCTGTTTAATCATTTAGTTTCCAATCCATTGGAAATTAATAGTAATTGATGAATTTATGAGATTCCTGTGTCAGACCCTGTTAAAAACATGTCTGACTCACCTTATATTGATTCATCAAAGAGGGAATTCGCTTGGGTACCATCACTAATGATCCTTTCCAATTACACTCATTAAATTGTCTTCACACATTGCTCATATGACTTGAATGAGCGTTTGCTAGGCAGAATTATAATGGTATTGAAGGGAACCAATATCCTGGGTGTCTAATAAATGCTTTGCTGGAAAAACTTTCAGATTATGTTGTAGGTATTAGCATAAAATCAAAACTATTTTGCATATAATGGGTACCCAGTGAATACTTACTGAATTAAATCAAGTGTTTTCAAATGTTTGACTTCAGACAAGTCTAAAGCACAATACATGGTGACACATTTGGCATTTGATTTGGAGTCAGTCCTTCAACAGCCTGTAACCTTTTATGTAGGCTATAATCACACACAGTTGTAATTTGGAAGTTGGACAATCATGAGGCTGGAGATCACTTTGAAATCAAACAGCTTTTCACACAGCTGCTTAACTGTCTTGTGAAACATTTTAGATATGGGGAATATTCAGTTGGAAAAAGCAGCCTCCATCAAATGATGTGTTGAGAACACATCTAGTTATCAAACAGGGTTAGCAGAAAAGTGTTTTACATTTGCAAAATATTTTAATCCAATCGTGGTGCCTGAAAGTATCTAAATGGTTGGCAAAATGATTAAGTAGTTTCAGATTATTAGAATCCCCAAGTGAACTGCTCTGGTGTAAACAAAGGAACTTCTCAGACTAACATTATCTTAAGGTAGCACTTGAAGATCCCATGAACTGTCAGCTGACATATCTTCCTAAATGGAAAGAAATGTTGAATATACAACTGAAATAAGTGTTTTAGTATTAGTTATAAATGATTGGTAAGGTGTTGTGTGATATGAAGATGGTCCTTGCTTGTACATTAGCATAGCACTTGGCATCAACCCGATGAAGAACAGTACCTACAGTCAGAGTTTCTGTTGCTGACATCTTTTTCTCTTAAACTATATGTCACATCTGTATTTCCTGTTTGTAGGGACGCCTCTAAAATGTGTCTCAGAGAAAAGATGTCCAAGGAAAAATATAAAAGAGTTTGTAAAGAAAAACTTTTGGAGAATATGAGTTTCTGTATGTACTTCTGGTGAATCACAACACATATTAAAAACTATGGCAAATTGTGCAGTAAAGAAGCTATTTTAGGTTTATTTCACCTGTTAGTTACTTCTTACTTTTATTTAACCTTACTAATACCCCATGAACATAATTTTATTTATTTATTTTTGAGACGGTGTCTCGCTCTGTCGCCCAGGCTGGAGTGCAGTGGCCGGATCTCAGCTCACTGCAAGCTCTGCCTCCCGGGTTCACGCCATTCTCCTGCCTCAGCCTCCCAAGTGGCTGGGACTACAGGCGCCTGCCACCTCGCCCAGCTAGTTTTTTTTTTTTTGTATTTTTTAGTAGAGACAGGGTTTCACTGTGTTCGCCAGGATGGTCTCGATCTCCTGACCTCGTGATCCACCCGTCTAGGCCTCCCAAAGCGCTGGGATTACAGGCTTGAGCCACCGCTCCTGGCCCATAATTTTCACATTTTGTGAGATGCTGCTTTAGAATGTAATCTATAAATGATATAGTGAACATTTCAAATTATTCTCTTCTTTTCATTCAATTGAGAAATACTTAAAGACCCTTTAGGCCTAAGAATGTCTTCATTACATGTTCTAGGATTCTCAAACAAATGGCTTAATTGCATAATTCATTATGGACTCTTTTGTGATTCCAACTTTTGCGACTACTAAAATGACACTTTCTTGTTAAATGCAGAACTCCAAAGATTTTCAGACATGAATTTTCCAATGAAAAATTTTGGCCTGTCAACTCTAATTTTCTTGAAGTTCTCCCTTGAAGAGACAACAACTTTTACCTTGATGTTTAAGAATAAAATTTATGATTGGCTTTCAGTCAATATGTTCGCTTAGTTTTAAGTTTATTTTAATGAATAGTATTCAAATGCCTACTATGTTACAGTCAATATGCTAGACAATCAGTATACAAATGATCACAGCATGGAACCTAACCTAAGGGAACTCGTAGTGTAGACAGTAAAGAAGAAAGTTAAACAACTAAGCATAACACCATTTGATTTAAACTTTGTAGGTTATTGCAAAATACTATGGTAACACATTGATTATATTAATTCTACTTTGAGGGACTTGTTCATCAATCCCAAGTTAATGAACAAAGGAAGACTATATATTCCTCAGGTCAAGAATTCATTCATTTTGAATGAATACTTATTAATAAATATTTACTGAGCACCTGTTGTGCCAGGTACCTTTCTAGGCACTAAGGGGACACAGTGAACAAAAAAGACAAACATACCTGCCTTGTGGAACTTATTGTCTAGTGATATAAAATAGGTAATAACTAACAAAATATATACATAAATAACATAAATAAGTAAAGCAAATACTACATTAGAAAATAATTATAAAAAATAAAACTAAGCAAGAAAATGTATCCATATGACTTTTTCCCTTGAAAATGGGCCCTGAAAAAAGGAATCTCTGTTGTTCTCATTTCATCATCTAAACAGAAAAGGCTGGTGGGATATTGAAAAAACTTGAATCTGGGGGTTTGTCCGGTCTACTCTAGTCAATTTGGTAGTATGGAAAAGAGCATTCGGGAGAATTAAAGGCAGAAATTCCCACTCAGCATCTCTTCCTCTCCTGCCTTCTCCCTGCAGTATTCTGGTGCTTGTCCTCACTTGGGCTCTTGACCACTTTTTCCTTTTCTTCCTTTATCTAGCATAGTGGAGGGGGATAGTGGTTCTATGGTGAGATAAATAGATGCTTGTGGAAGAATTATAAAGATCATTTCAGGCTTAATTTCAATGGTGTGCCTTAGAGTTAAAATTATACCCACATCTATTTTTGTGACAAATCTAAAAGATTGTATTGCCTACATTTCTACTATCTTAAGTGTTCTAAGGAGCCAATGTTTTATATGATCTTTGCTTTCAGATAAGGCTGAAGGGCAAAAACTTTATTGATTCCCTTAGTATATGATTAAGATATATTGATGAAATTCAAGAAATATTGATTGAAAGTCCTAGAAAGCAAGATGAACATTTTCCTTAGTCATAGAGCTTACACTAGTAACAAGTACCTGAAGTGTTACAAAAGAGGGCTTATTGAGTGATTTGGTAGTAGCTTTCAAGATGCTTAACCTAGTCTAGAGAATTAAGGAAATCTTTCTTGAGTAAGTAATACTTACGATGAAACTTAAAAAGCCTGATGCAATTTGATAACAAGCAAGTTGTAATGGAGGGCTCTCTCCAGCAGAGTAGTAACTTGCAGCGTAGGATCTGCACAGATAAAATGAACAAGCTGAGAAAATCAAATTTCCTGGCACCACCATACTACCAAATGAATAAAATGCATACCAAATGAATGTGATCTTACCACTATAGATGAGGCAAGAGCAATAGTAACAATTACTCATAGAAAATTATGATGTGTCAGTCTTCTCATGCCTTAATCTATTTGATCAGAATGATAACCAGAGAAGATGGATACCGTTACCTCCTAGGAAGACTTACGGATTTTCCCAAAGCTGAACATCTACTCAGAAGTAGGGACTGGTTTCAAATATGGTCTGATTTCAAACTTATAAAATACTTTATTCCAAATTCCTTTACTTGTGCTTTACTTCTCCTTAAATAAAAATATAACTAATATTAGTAGTTTAATGGTTATAGTAGATGTCTTTTGATTCATATATCACATCCCTGGGCCACCTCTGAATTCCATTGCAGGTCAGCGCCCAGGTCAAGTGTACACTAACAGTACATTTCAAGCAATCATACCTTACTGTATTTTCCTGGTTTTCTGTCTCAGGGCTTTCCCTGAAACCAAGGGAATTTGCTCAGTCTGGTTGAATTCATGGGGATTATAATAGCCTCTGAAGTAACTCTTGCACAGTGGAGTAGGAGAGTCTAATGGGTAAAAGCCCAGTCTTCTCTCTTTTGGAAGGTCATTTCTGAGGCACTTTCTACATGGTTACTCAGAAGGTTCCTGGGGAATTGAGACCTAGCTCTCCATAGAGATAATCAGCTCAACAATATATGCTTCATTTTTCTTGCTTCTCTGCCTCACTCTCTTCATTTCCTGCCCTTGTTTCCTGAGGCAACTTCCCAGAAAAATCACCTGCATCTGGTCCTTGTGCCAGGTTTTGTTATCAGCACAGTTCAAACTAAAACGATGCTTTTACTCATGGAATTTTTTAGTAAATATTTTAAACTACATTTCAGTTGAAAGTCCACTATATCTCAAGTAAAAATAATATAATATTTCACATGTATTTTACTACCATATGGGAGTCATCAGATGCTTCAATTTTTAAGAAACAACAAAAGCAAAACATACATGAAACATGGCATAAAATCTGAAGGAGGGGACATCAGCAAGATGGTTGACTAGAGATGCCTAACACTTATTTATCCCCTGCCACAAGAAAAGGACCGAGATTACAAACAACTACATTTTAACCAGAGTGACTAAAGAAAAGCACTGGAGTACCACAAGAGAGTGATGGAAACTCTGTGGAGCATAGAAAGTCAGGATGGCTACATAGAGAAGGGAAAGAAACACCTTGTCTCTGCCATCCCATTTTGCCAGTCAGAATAAGTTCAGAACCAGGAAAGACTTCTCCCTGTGGGGAAAAGTTATCTAGGAGGCCTCCAGAAACCTCCATTACTGCTAAAGACACCTGCAGTCTTTGAATTCATGGGGATACTGAAGAATTCTGCAGTCCTCACAGGCCCTAGGTCCAGTTTAGGGAACATCCTGGAGTTTGTGTGGCTATACGACTCCAGAGAATGAATCCACACCATGTCTTACAACCCTGTGATGCAAGATGTGACTGTACTGTAACATTGTGGAATCAGAGTCACTGCTAGAGTACATCCTACCTGTGGCACGAGTAGCCACTGTAGCTCTTCATCCCTGAGCTTCTACCACAATTCGACCACACTCTTACACAATAGTGCACCATTTGCTAGCTGAGTTGCTGTAGCTGCCAAGCCACTGGAAACAAGCTTCCTAGGAGGCACTCTGTCTCTCCCATCTGAGTAGTCTCCAGCTACTTAGAGCCCTAGACCCAGCAGAACAGCCATGACCCTGACGTCCAATCCCACATGACACCCTGTCTCCCAAAAAACAACACGTCTAGCTCAGGAGAGAAACTGTGCCTGAGTCAGCAAAGCAGCCATGTCCCCTCAGCATATGAAGCAACCCACTGCCCCACCCCCGGGGAAATGGAGCTTTGACTAGGGGAGCAGCCACAGCCACAGTCCTTGAGCCTGTGTGGCATCCAGCACCCCCAAGGAAACATACCTTTGACTGATCTGTATCACCCTGCCCTCTGGGCAGAACAGCTTCAGTACCCTGTCTCTCAAAATTTAGAATACCCTTCTGGAGTCTTAGCTGCTGAGCATACCACCTCTCTGGGGAGGAAAGCCAACATTGCACTGCTCCCTGCCCCCACCCCCCGGCCCCAGAGCCCAAGCCACAGCTGTGCCTCACCATACCTGGGTCCTTGCTGCCAGTGCTCGTGGTCCAGTGCTGTGTCCCACAATTGCTGTGTCCAACAACTTCAGGAGCTAGAGTCTCCCATATGCAGTGCCCTCTCCCCTCAGGGACGTAAAAAAACATAGAAAGGAAACATGACACCATCAAAGGAACAGAATAAATCTCCAGTAACTGAGCCCCAAATAAATGGAAATGTTTAAATTGCCCATAAAAGAGTTCAAAATAACGATCTTAAAGAAACCAAACAAGATAGAAGAGAATACAGATAGATAATCCAATGAATGTAGAAAAACAAACCATGATCTAAATAAGAAATTCGACAAAGAAATATAACAACAACAACAAAAAGAAAAAACAGAAATCTGAGAACTGGAGGACTCAATTTTGAAATTAAAAAATTCAACTGAGAGTGTCAGTAGCAGACTAGAACAAGCAGAGAAAAATTTCTGAATTTAAAGACAGATTTTTATAAATAACCCAATGAGAGGGAAAAAAAATGAAAGGAAAAAAGAAAGCCTTTGCCATCTGTCCACCCTCTAGAATTCCCTTAATAAAATACTTTTCAACCAATAGCAGCAGAATATACATTATTTTCCAGCACACGTGGAATGTTCACCAAGATAGAACATATGTTAGGCCATGAAACAAGTCTTAAGAGATTCAACAAGACTGAAATTATAACTAGTATTGTTTCTGACCATACAATATGAAACTAGTAATCAATTATAGAAAAAAAAATCTTCCCTTAATGAAATGCTTTCATTAAGGAAATTCTAAAGGGAGAAGAGATGTTAAAAGGCACAGAAAACTTATTTGATGAAACAATTCTGGAAAATTTTCCAAGTCTTGGGACAAATATGAACATTCAGATTTATGAAGCTCAAAGATCATCAAACATGTTTAATCCAAAGAGGTCCTCATCAAGGCACATTGTAACAAAATGTCAAAAGTAGAATTTTAAAGCAGTAAGGGAAAACTTGACATGATATACAAAAAGTTCTTTATTAGACTTCCAGCAGATTTTTTGCTGGAATCTTGCAGTCCAGGAGAAAATGGGATTATATATTCAAATTCAAAATGAAAAAAACTGTCAGCAAAGAATGCAATACTATATCCAGCAAAGCTGTTCTTCAGAAATGAAGGAGAAGTAAAGTATTTCCCAGACAAGCAAAAGTTGAGGGAATTCATCACCACCAACCAACTTTATAAGGAATACTTAAGGAAGTGCTTTAATTGTAAGCAAAAGAGCAATAATTACTATTATGAAAACAAATAAAAGTCTAAAATTCACTAATAAAGGTAAATTTGTAGAATTCAGAATATTCAATTACTGTAATAGTGGTGTATAAATCTTTAAAATCTCTAGTATGAGGTTAAAAGTTAAAATGGTCAAAATAGCTATCTACAATAAGTTGTTAAGAAATACACTATATATATAAAGGTGTAAACTGCGACAAGAGAAGTATGAAATGTTATGAAATGTTGGGGTGAGGGCAAAAGGCTAGAGGACTTATACATGACCAAAGTTAAGTTGTTGTCAGCTTAAGATAGTCTGTTATAACTATGCATTGTTTTGTGTAAGCTACATAGTAACTTCACAGCAAACAATTACAGCAGATAAACAAATAAGAAAGAAAGGAACCAAAGCTCAGCACTGAAGAAAATCACCAAACCACAAAGGTGAACAGTAAGAGTGAAAAATGGAATAAAGGGGTTATAAAAGAAACAAACAAAAGAAAAAAATGGTAGGAGTGAGTAATTATTTATCAATAATAATCTTAAATGTAAATGATTAAACTCTTCAATCAAAGGAGGTAGAGTCGCTGAGTGGAACAAAATAACAATCAATTCTAAGCTGCCTATAAGAGACCCGTTTTGACTTTAATAACACACATAGAATGAAAGCGAAGGGATAGAACAGGATATTCTATACAAATAGTAACCAAAAGAGAGCAGGGATTGCTATACTTAAAGAGCTTCATGAAAGAAACTGTCACAAGAGATAAAGGTGGCCATAATTCAATGATAAAGGGATCAGTTCATCAGAAGGATATAATTATTATAAATATATATGCACTCAACATTGAAGCAGCAAAATATATAAAACAAATATTAATGGACATGAAGGAAGAAATAATAGCAATACAACAACAATAAGGGACATTGATACCCACTTTTAACAATGGATAGATCAACCCAACAGAAAGTAAACAAGGAAATAGTTGAGTTATATATCATTTAGACCAAGTAGACTTAACAAATATATATAGAACTTTTCAACCAATAGCAGCAGAATATGCATTATTTTCTAGCACACATGGAATGTTAGCCAGGGTGGAGCTTATGTTAGGCCAGGAAACAAGACTTAATAGAGTCAACAAGATTTAAATTATAACTAGTATTGTTTCTCACTATACAGTATAAAACTAGAAATCAGTTACAGAAGAAATCTTGGAAATTCATAAACATGTAGACATTAAACAACATGCTTCTGAACAACCAATGGGTCAAAAAAAAAAAAGATAAACTGACAGTGACATCAGCAAGATGGCAGAGTTGAAGTACCCTGCCATCCCTCTTCTGACAAAAATTAAACTTGAAACTATTTAAAGACAAGAATACCACACTGACTTTACTAGAACTCAAGGGAGAAGCAGAGAAACCCTCTGGGTCTACAGAATTGAGTGAAGCCATGACTGGTAAAAGAAATGGTGATTTCAGACTATGCTTTCCCTTTATGCAAGCCAACACATTGCCACTCACAGAGAATTTTCTTAGACAGATGGTTTCTGAGGGGAGAGGAGAAAACTGAAGTTGAACATTTGATCTCCTCACTAACCAGAGAATCTTTACGAGAAAGCTAACTCTGGTTTAATCCCACAGGAACTGTTGGAGGTGTCAGGCGGGCTGAACTACATGGGGTAAATTGGGAATAAAGAGCAAAGCACTGATTGAAGCAACTGATGCGTAGATCTTGATGGTTACTCAGCAGTCTGATAAGTGGAGATGCCACACTGAATAGACTGACCACTGCCATATTGCTGCTGGGGGTACAATACATGGAAAGGTCTGAATTCCTGACTGAATTTGCACAAAGCCCAGGTGCTCATGCAGAGCCTTCCTCTATCCCAGAGACAACTAAAAAGTTGTGATGAGTTTTGCTTAAGTCCTTCCCAGATTAGGAAGCAATAGCAGGGAAACAATATAGTTCTGGGGCGATGTTCATGGCACTCACTATAAGTCTTCTGCAGGCGAGGCAACAATGGTAGGACAATGAGTTAATTTCAGTGTGGTGTTTTAGTTTCAGTGCTCACTATGGTTCTCTCCAGGATGAGTAGAAATAACAAGTCAGAATTTAAATTCTGAAACTAAATAGTAAAGTTCTAGCACTACTGAAATGCAATGGCAAAAATTGGAAGAGGGGGCTATTTCATGAAATGCACAGGTATCAACATAAATAAGTTAAGAACTGTGAAAATTCAGGGAAATATAACACCACCAAAAGAAGCAAAGCTCCAGCAATAAATTCAGAAAAATTAAAGATCTTTGAAATGTTGGATAGAAAACACAGAATAATCTTCTCTAAAGAAGTGTAGGGAATCATAAGAAAATATGAATAGAAAACTAAATGAAATTCTTAATCTAGAAACAAAATGAGAAATTTGACATAGAAATATAAACAATTACAAAAAACATAAATCCGGAAATAAGTATTATAATAACTGTAGAAATAAAAACACATTAGAAAGCTTTAACAGTAAACTTGGTCAAGCAGAGAAAAGAATTAGTAAGCTTGAAGATGGAGCATATGAAATAATAAAAGGAGCGAAGAGAAGAGAGAATTTAAAAAGAGTGAAGAAATTGGCATATGATAATTATGTGATACCATATTTCTTTGCATAACAGTAGTTATCATAGGAGACAAGAGATAAAATGTCATAGAAAGCATATTTAAGAGAATGGATAAAAATTTCACAAATCTGGAGAAAGAGGACCCCATCAGGTACAGAAATCTCAGAAGTCACCAATCAATTTTAATCCAAAGAGATATTCCCCAAGACCTCTTATAATTAAATTAGCAAAAATCAAAGACAAAAAATAATAAAGACCAGAGAAGAAAGTAGCAAGAGAAAAGAAACAACACATTCAATGGAACCTCAGTACAGCTTTTATCAGATTTCTTAACAGGTTCTTGCAGGCCAAGAAAGAGTTGTATGCTATATTCAAAGTGCTGTAGGAAAAAAACAATCTGTCAACCCATAATACTGTTTCAGTAAAGCTGTCCTTCAACTACAAAGGTGAGATAAAGACATTCTCAGACATACAAAAGCTGAAGGAATTAAAACCAAAATTGTCTTTCAAAAAATGCTGCAGAAAGTTGCTCAGTTTGAAAGAAATTGATGCTAATGTGTAACAAGAAAACATCTGAAGATACTAAACTCACAAATAAAAGAAAAAAATTCAAAATACTCTAATACTGTAATTGTGGTAAGTAAACCACTTGAATCTTAAGTATAAAGACTAAAAGACAAACCTTTAAAAACAATAATAACAACAATAATTAAGAGATAGGCATTGTAAAAAGTTTAAATTGAAACACCAAACATCAAAATGTGGAGGTGGGATAGTGTTAAAGTGTAGAGTCTTTTTTTGTTACCTTCATTTTCTTCACAATTTTAAGTTATTATCTGTTTAAAATAACCTGCTGTCACTATAAAATGTTTTCTTGGTAAGCGTCATGGTAACCACAAAGCAAAAACCTATAATAGATACTCTAAAAATAAATAGCATAGGATAAAAAAATGTTCCTGGGGCAATAGCCACAAAGAAAGACTGTAAATGAGGGAAAAAAAGAAAAAGAAGCAGCTACAAATCAACCAGAAAATAAGTAACAAAAAGGCCATAGGAAACCCTTAACTATCAATAATAACCTTACATTTAAATGGATTCAATTATACAATTATAAGACAGAGTGACTGACTGGATGAAAAAACTAGAACCAACTACATGTTGTGTACAAGTAACTCACTTCATTTATAAAGATGCACATTGACTGAAAATGAAGAGATGAAAAATATATTCTGTGTTCATGGAAACCAAAAAAGAATAGCAAAAAGTAATAGTTATACTTATTAAACCACAAGTAATAGTTATACTTATTAAAAATAGACATTGTTAAGAATGATAGAAAAGACAAAGAAGGCCATTATGTAATGATAAAGGAGTCAATACAGCAAGAGAATAAAATAATATGAATCCAAAATTGGAATACCCAAATATATAAAGTATATGTAATAAATATTAATAGACCTAAAGGGAGAGATCGCTTGCCATGCAATAAAAGCAATGAACTTCAATACATCATTTTGATCGAGACAGAAAATCAACAAAGAAACACTGGCATTAAACCACACTCTATACCAAAAAGATTTAACAGATGTTTACAGAAGATTCTATTCAACAGGTGCACAATACACATTTTTCTAACAGCACATGGAACATTGTCCAGAATAGACTAAAACTGAGATTCCAAAACAAGTCCTAACAAATTTAAAAACAGTGAAATTATATCAAGTATCTTTTTTGACCAGAATGGAATAAAACTTAATAACAGGAGGAACTTTAGAGAATGTATACATTTATTAAATTAAACAACATGCTCCTGAACAATGAACATTTGCCACAACACGGATGGACCTGGAGGACATTATGCTACATGAAATAAGCCAGATACAGATAAAAATAGTGTTGTATGATCTCATGTATGTTTGGTATTAAAAAAACAGCTCAGGCCGGGCGCGGTGGCTCAAGCCTGTAATCCCAGCACTTTGGGAGGCCGAGACGGGCGGATCACGAAGGTCAGAGATCGAGACCATCCTGGCTAACACGGTGAAACCCCGTCTCTACTAAAAAAAATACAAAAAACTAGCCAGGCGAGGTGGTGGGCGCCTGCAGTCCCAGCTACTCGGGAGGCTGAGGCAGGAGAATGGCGTAAACCCAGGAGGCGGAGCTTATAGTGAGCTGAGATCCGGCCACTGCGCGCCAGCCTGGGCGACAGAGCGAAACTCTGTCTCAAAAAAAAAAAACAAAACAAAACAAAAAAAAAAACAGCTCAAATACGCAATAACAGATAAAAAAGGTTGTTACCATGGGAGGGTATAGGAAGGAGAGGAACTGGAGAGATGTCAAAGGATATAAATTAGCAGATACAGAGAATGAACAAATGTAGACATCTAATGTATAGCATAAGTACTAAAGTTAATGAAATTGCACTGTATTGGGGATTTTTGTTAAAGAAGTAGATTTTAGCTACTCTTGTCACACAAATAATTATGTGAGATGGTACATATGTTAACCTGCTTCACTATATTAACCATTCTTATCTGCATGTATCCTATAAGATCATGTTGTATACCTCAAATATAAACATTTATTTTAAAAATTAAAAAAGAAAATTCATGAATTTATGAATTTTTTTAAAAGTCTGAAGAAAATTTGACTACTGAGAAAAGCACCATTGGAACCATTTATAATAGAAACTAAACTGCAGACTTAAAAATATTAAAGGTCAAATTCTTATAGTAACACGCATATTTATGAAGCCACCATTGTATCTTTAAAAAAATCACTTGTGGCAATTCCATAGAGTTTATATTTCCATTGCATTGGCATTTATTTGGGCATTTTACTAATGCAGAATAACTTCCTACAGCCATTTTTAAAAAACTGATCCCTGTTGTAGAATACTTTTAAGATGTAATTGTGTTACTTAATTCAATGTGTTGTATAGATGACACCAATGATTTAGAATTTATCTGAAGGAAGTGAAGCACCTTATGATCTGGTTTCTTTATCAAATGCCACACATTTTTCAGAAAGTGGTCTTCTAAGCTTTCTTTCTGTCACTCACATATATTTCAGAAGCAATTGCTGTAGTGAAAGGTTAGCCTTTGAAGGGTTTCTGTGTTTTTTCTGTCTCCTTTAAGTGTCAAATATGGGAACATAGAAAAAGCAAACATCATGCATTGAACGATCTATCATTCATTGGAAGGTGATGGATGAGGTTAGACTCATTCAGGCAGTAAATTCACATCCATTTTCTTGGAAAGCTTTTTGACATAGTTTTGGAAATCCTCTCTTGAAGTAAAATATTATCTCCTTCTCCATATTCCTCCTGTCTCTGCATTTCCTCGCTGGTCTAGAAGACAGTGAGATTTCAATTACATTGAAGATCTTGTTTTAAAAATCAAACACATCTGATGTATTCAATGGAAGTCAGTGCCTTGATAATCTAGAACTTTTTCAAAGAAAATAAATTACTTCGTGAGACTTCTTCTAAATTAAAATGAGTTGGAAGCAAAGGTAATTATTTCACACACTGAGAAACAGGTGTAGATGCTATTTGGAGATCCACATGAACATGCCAGTTTGTGCATTAGGTTTATGTGCTAATGTAGTCTCACTTAATTGCCATGCCTGAGAAAATCTGGCTTTTTTATATAATGAGTTTTGGAAAATAACACTGCTAGTCATTCAGTAGTTATGATGATAGAATGTTAATGAATGAGAAGAGAATGTCTGCCTTTAGACATTTCGAAGATGCCAAATTTTGAATGCCCTGGGTTCCGCCCTCTCGAGAAACACTTTACTCTGTTGCACATTCCACTGGGGTCGTGATACTTTCTGAAACAGAGAGCTACAGAAAGTCAGTTCTGATGGAACGTGTATGTGTAGGTAATAGGAAATATAGAAAATATAATGTATTTTGTAAGGCAAGAAAGGGCAAGAAAGCAATGACTCTCAAATCTGATACATTTCATGATTATGTCATGAGAAATAGTGTAAATTAAGAAACATTTGTTTTAAGTAATATTTCTAAGGATTACCATGAAAGTGCTTGATTTTGTTTCCATTTTCTTATGTTTTTCTTAATTTTAATCTAATGGAAGTGAATGAGAGGAAGCAGGCTAATTTTGTGAATATTGTCAAGTCTGACGTGTGGATTGTGATAGTTCTTGTTCAAAATGCCTATAAATGTTCAACAGAATAAGTTTACACGAAGTAAGCAGTATATAAAACAATTGATTGTTTAGAAATATCATGTTATGTAGACGACTATTTCTGCTAAGTGGATGGCAAGCTAAAACGCTAGTTTTATTTCCCCTTAGGAAAATTGCTGGTGATCTTATAGTCCAGCCACTTGTTTGAACCTCTCTGTGTCCTTTGTTTAGAACAAGAGGTGATAAGGGCTTTCCAAGAGCCCTCTTGGTGGTGATAGGAAAAACATGCCATTCCTTCTTGAACAAATTTTATCAGTTATAAATATTATACTTGCTCAGAGCTATTTTGCTATGCAGTAAATAATTTAAAATAATTGGTTTTTAAAATGTAATTTCTGACAATATATTATGAGGAGTGTAGTTACAAAAGTATAGAAGAACAAAATGTACCAGTAGAAGTTAACATAATCTAATTCCCACTATTTTGGGAGTCTTAGAAGCTGGCACATCTGGAAATTGTTATTTGGCCTGTATACAAAATGTGTTTCTAAAATGTGTACTTTAGAACAATTCACTATTTAATATGCAGGAACTTTTTAAATTCAAAAATGTTACTTCTACATGTCTTTGACTACATCTTGGGGAAAAAATAAAATTAAATTCAAATCTGTAGTTGGCTCTACAATCCCTCAAAAAGCTTACAGTCTAGTTTTGAAGACAGTGCATATGCATATTAATAAAACAGAAACTGAACAAAAGACATGAAACTATGACAGCAGATTGTGAAATCCACACTCATGAGAAAGAATAGGGATTTTGTATGAAATGAATGTTCTTTTCAGGGCAGCTTTTTTGTCTTCTTATAACTTCTTGGTTTGAAACAATCATGATCTTATTTATTTATTTATTTTTTTACTAACTGTTTGATATTTCTTAACATAGGAAATGTAGGCTTGTGCTTTACTCGGTTTTAATGGCCTAACCAACTGCACATAAAATGAGAAGAGCTGAGTGTTGTTTAATAAGCAACTTGATATAAACCTCTCCAGTTTAACATCTCTAATGAATGCATTTTTGTTTCCTCCTACCAATATTGCTCCATAATCCTCTTCATTTCATGTGTATGCTTTTGCTTGTTGTTTCTTCTAGCTTAGAATTAAGACCATGCTCATAAAAAGGAAATATTTATTGAGTGATCAAAACTTCCAGAGGGTTTTACATTTGATATTGCTGATACACTTCATTGAAAACACTTCAGATTTGAATAGATAGACAGTCTATATTGAATTCTACATAAGATTTGAATATCTGTGGCATTTATTTGCCATTTTCTAGAGTCAAAAGCAGCATTTTTGAAAGAGATAACTTTGTTCTGCTGGTATAATAGTCCGTTTTGTTACTCATAGGCTCCCAGCTGTTGCTTAATGAGATACAAGCATAATTCAGAGAAAAATAGACGAAGAAACCAAGACTATTAGTAGCAAACGATGTAATAAAAGTCAGAGAGAAATGAAAATGAGCCACAAAAGGATTTTTTTTACCAGGCTACCCTGTGGTACACTCTGATTGCAGGCAGACAGAAATCGAGACTCAACACTGCATTCAAGAGTTATCAACTGTTAAATAGGCAACTTTATGATGGAAAGAGGAGAGACTTAAACATTCTTGTAGCTCTGGATAGAAGTCATTCTATAGATCGATATTTGTAGCATTTTAACTTCACCAGATAATCAGAAAGATTTTTAGTTCATGTACTTTGAATTTTGATAACTGGCAGGAGTGTGAAGACTGACAGATAATTTGTAAATGGTGCAATTATTCAAGTGTTATAAATTGGTTATTTCTAATTTTTTGAAATATTTGGTATTTAATTACTCATAGGTTAGAGTTAACACTTAGTCCATGTCATATTTTTAAGCTGCATATATACATTGCCAAATAGACAAGCAAACAAAATTCTAGTATATGCGTATATTAGACTATACTAGACTAGTGTCTACTCACCTGAAAGATGATAGTCTTTCATTTTTTTGAAGCAAGTCTATTCATGATAATCACCCAAAGTATTTAGTGCTCTGAATGACTGCACTTGGAGGAACTCACTGAGCATAAACATTCTCTGCACAATTAGTAGGTTATCCCTGAATAGGTCCTATGAGGTATTAAAGATGGCAGATCACAGGGAAACTTCTGCCTTCCAAAGTGTGACATTATTGAATGGAATTATGATAAAAAGCCATGTCAGTGGAAATGAAAAACTAAATACACAATGGAATGAGATCACAAATCTAAAATTATTTGCAAGATATTTTTCAAATGCGTAAAGCAAAAGTATCTAGATACTCATTGGTTTCTCAGCAGTGGGGCCTGTTCATCCTGTCAAAAAATATAAATAACTAATGAGAGACCATTTAAATTATTAAAGTAAGAAAAATATAAGTTATGCATTTAATAAGCAAGTATATAAGTAAAAACTGTGTTCATTTTACCTGTCATATATAAGATCTCAGTTCTCTTTTATTCAATAGTATCAATTTACATTGATTAAAATAAAAATGTTCCATTTCTCATGCCATTCCTATTAATCTCTATGTAATAATTAACATCCTTTGTAAGCTTTGGTGAGTTTTAAAAGTTCTTCTGTATCCTATTTCTTTTGGGCAGAAGAGATTTCATTCTGATATGAAATGTTAGGC
>NW_016809173.1:992908-1009280 GCF_001698545.2 Rhinopithecus bieti | reverse complement strand
AGTATACATTTTAAATTAGCATAATTAAAGTTTACTCTAATTTTCAAAAATTCCTTGAACATTAAAAATGAACAAAAATATGTATACATGTTTTAATATATTATTGTTTTAACTCTGTAAATATTTTATACTTAATTATACATAAATATAAATTAATTTTAATTTATAATTATAAGTTTTTCTTGGTTGACAGATGCTTAAAAGAAATGGTTACATTATTTTGCCCATATAATTTAGCACAGACTCAATTTTCTGGAGAAAATGTTAAGATATCAAGTATGAAAACAGGATTCTTATTGAAGTCATTCTTTAAAGTAGCTTCCACATGGGGGTGGTCACCTATTTTCATGCAAACTGTAGATTAATTATGTAATTTTTGTCTACTCATAGATCATGTCAGTTTTCACAGGACTTAGGGTCTTTTGTTTCTTTGACTCTCAAAATATGGAAATGTATTTTCCAGCAAACTCTATAGACATTTATACTTGCTGAAGTCTTTCGTATTTTCTTATTTTAGAACCACGCTAATTTTAAATTAATACATGATTAAATTTTGGGTATCTTTCATTGCTCCAGGTGATTATTCAGTTAGAAGATCATCCTAATGATGACATAAAAGATGGTTTAGCAACATTTTCAGCATTAATATTTCAACTCACTTAAAATTTGATTGTACTTTCACTATGCATGGGAATATTTCCAAGAATCTGAAGGAATAAAAGGTTCATCATAATCTGGTCACTCAGGTAACTAAAAATTAAAGAAGAAATAAGCAAGTCTTTTAAAGTAGAATTCAAATGCAACAAAATATATGGTATTTCTATGGATATAAAAAAGTACAGCTGACCCTGAACAACATGGCTTGAAATGTGCAGGTCCATTTATATGCAGATTGTTTTAAATACATATATTGGAGAGATTTAGTAGATAGGATACCAGCTCCTCTTTGTACCTCTGGTAGAATTTGGCAGTAAATCTGTGTAATCCTAGGCTTTTTTGGGGGGGTTGGTGGGCTATTTATTATTGCCTCAGTTTTAGAACTAGTTATTGGTCTATTTAGGGATTCAGTTTCTTCCTGGTTCAGTCTTGGGAGGGTGTATGCATCCAGGAATTTATCAATTTCTTCTTGATTTTCTAGTTTATTTGCATATAGGTGTTTATAATATTCTCTGATGGTTGTATTTCTGTGGGATCAGTGGTGATATCAACCTTATCATTTCTGATTGTGTCTATTTGATTCTTCTCTCTTCTGTATTAGTCTAGCTAGTGGTCTATTTTATTAATTTTTCAAAAAAACCCAGCTCCTTGATTCATAGATTCTTTGAAGGTTTTTGTGTGTGTGTCTCTATCTCCTTCAGGTCTTCTCTGATTTTGGTTATTTCTTCCTTCTGCTAGCTTTGGGGTTTGCTTTCTCTTGATTCTCTAGTTCTTTTAGCAGTGATGTTAGATTGTCGATGTAAGATATTTCTAGCTTGTTGATGTGGGCATTTAGTGCTATAAATTTCCCTCTTAACACTGCATTAGCTGTATCCCAGAGATTTTGGTATGTTGTCTCTTTATTCTCATGAGTTTCAAAGAGGGTCTGCCTTAATTTCATTATTTACCCAGGAGTCAGGAGCTGGTTGTTCAAGTTCCATGTAGTTGTGCGGCTTTGGGTGTGTTTCTTAATCCTGAGTTCTAATTTGATTGTGCTGTGATCTGAGAAACTGTTATGATTTCAGTTCTTTTGATTTGCTGAGGAGTGTTTTACTTCTACTTATGTGATCAATTTTAGAATAAGTGTCATGTGGTGATGAGAAGAATGTATATTCTGTTGTATCTGGGTGGAGGGTTCAGTAGAAGTCTATCAGCTCCACTTGATACAGAGCTGAGATCAGATCCTGAATATCTTTGTTAATTTTCTGTCTTGATTACCTGTCTAATATTGTCAGCAGGGTGTTAAGGTCTCCCACTATTATTGTGTGAGAGTATAAGTCTCTTTGTAAGTCTCTAAGAACTTTCTTTATGAATCTGGGTGCTCCTATATTAAACACATATATATTTAGGAAATGTTAGTTCTTCTTGTTGAATTAAATCCTTTACCATTATGTAAGGCCCTTCTTCTCTCTCTCTCTCTTTTTTTTTTTTTTTTTTTACTTTAATCTCTTGGGGTTAAAGTCTGTTTTGTCAGAAACTAGAAATGCGACCGCTGCTTTTATCAAAGAGGAGCTGGTACCATTTCTACTGAAACTATTCTAAACAATTGAAAAGGAGAGACTCCTCCCTAACTCATTTTATGAGACCAGCATCATCCTGATACTAAAACCTGGCAGAGATACAATAAAAAAAGAAAACTTCAGGCCAGTGTCCCTGATGAACATCGATGCAAAAATCCTCAATAAAATACTAGCAAACCGAATCCAGCAGCACATCAAAAGGTTTATCCACCACAATCAAGTCAGCTTCACTCCTGGGATGTAAGGTTGATTTAATACATGCAAATCAATAAATGTAATTCATCACATAAACAGAACTAAAGACAAAAACCACATGATTATGTCAATAGACACCAAAAAGGCCTTTGATAAAATGCAATAACGCTTCATGTTAAAAACTCTTGATAAATTAGGTATTTAAGGAACATACCTCAAAATAATAAGTGCCAGTGATGACAAACCCACAGCCAATATACTGAATGAGTGAAAGCTGGAAGCATTCCCTTTGGAAACTGGCACAAGACAAGGATAGCCTCTCTCACCACTCCTATTAAACATAGTATTGGCAGTCCTGTCCAGGGCAATCAGGCAAGAAAAAGAAATAAAGCATATTCAAATAGGAAGAGAGGAAGTCAAATTGCCTCTGTTTGCAGATGACATGATTCTATATCTAGAAAACCCCATCATCTCAGTGCAAAAGCTTCTTAAGCTAATATACAACTTCAGCAAAGTTTCAGGATACAAAATCAATGTGCAAAAATTGCTAGCATTCCTATACACCAACAACACGTATGCAGAGAGCCAAATAATGAATGAACTCCCATTCACATTTGCTTCAAAGAGAATAAAATACCTAGGAATGTAGCTAACAAGGGAAGTGAATGACTTCTTCAAGGAAAGCTGCAAACCACAGCTCAAGAAAATCAGAGAGGAAACAAACAAATGGGAACATATTCCATGCTCATAAATAGGGAAGAATCAATATTATGAAAATGGTCATACTGCCCAAAGTAATTTATAGATTTAATGTTTTTCCTATTAGACCACTACTGACTTTTTTTTATAGAATTAGAAAAAAAACTATTTTAAAATTCAAATGGGACCAAAAAAAGAGGCCATATAGCTAAAACACTTTTAAGCAAAAAGAACAAAGCTGGAGGTGTCATGCTACCCAACTTCAAACTATACCACAAGGCTGCAGTACCAAAAACAGCTTGGTACTGGTACAATAATAGACATGTAGACCAATGAAACAGAATAGAGAACTCAGAAAAAGGACCACGTTGCAACCATCTGATCTTCTGACAAAAACAAGCAATGGGGAACAAATTTCCTATTTAATGAATGATGCTGGGAGAGCTGTCTAGCCATATCCAGAAAATAGAAACTGGAGCCCTTCCTTACACCTTATACAAAAATTAACTCAAGATGGATTAAAGACTTAAATGTAGAACTCAAAACTATAAAAACCCTAGAATACCATCTAGGTAATACCATTCAGGGAATAGACATGGGCAAAGGTTTCCTGACAAAAACACCGAAAGCAATTGCGACAAAAGCACAAAATGACAAATGGGATCTAATTCAAGAGTTTCTGCAAAGCAAAATAAATTATTATCATCAGAGTGAACAGGCAACCTACAGAATGGGAGAAAATTTTGGCAATCTATCCATCTGACAAGGGTCTAATATCCAGAGTCTACAATGAACTTAACCAAATTTACAGGAAAAAAAGAAAGAGCCCCATTAAAATATGAGCAAAGGATGTGAACAGACACTTCTCAAAAGAAGACATTCATACAGCCAACAAACATATAAAAAAAAAGTTCAACCTCACTATCACTAGAGAAATGCAAATCAAGACCAAAATGAGATATCATCTCATGCCAGTCAGAATGGCAATTATGAATAAGTCAGGAGACAATAGATGTTGGCAATGTTGAGCAGAACAAGGAACAGTTTTATATGGTTGGCGGCAATGTAAATTAGTTCAACCATTGTGGAAGACAGTGTGGTGATTCCTTAAGTATCTAGAAGAAGAAATATCATTAAACCCAGCAATCCTATTACTGGGTATACACCTAAAAGAATATAAATTATTCTGTTATAAAGATACATGCACGCATATGTTCATTGCAGCACTATTCTTAATAACAAAGATGTGAAATCAACCCAAATGCCCGTCAATGATAGACTGGATAAAGAAAATGTGATGCATATACACCATGGAACATTATGCAGCATAAAAAGGAATGAGATAATGTTCTTTGCAGGGACATGGATGGAGCTGGAAGCTATTATCCTCAGCAAAAGAATGCAGGAATGGAAAACCAAACACCGCATGTTCTCATTTATAAGGGGGAGCTGAGTGATGAGAACACATGGACACCTGGTGAGGGGACACCACATACTGGAGCCTTTTGGTGGGGAGGGAGAGCATCAAAAGAATAACTAGTGGATGCTGGGTTTAATACCTAGGTGATGGGTTGATCTGTGCATCAAATCACCATAGCACATGTTTACCTATGTAACAAACCTGCACATCCTGCACATGTACTCATGACTTCAGTAGGGCCACAAAGTTAAATCACTAGATAGTCTAGGAATGGCAATGTAGAACAAGGATGAGAGTGATGTAAAGTTAATGAAGCATGTAGATAACTCTACTGAAAATAGTCTTGAATACCAGCTAGAGGGTCTAAACTTTATTTATATGCATAAGAAACATAGATCTGACCATAATGTATTGGGTAAATTTGAGAGTGCTATGCTGTGCCCTGTGGTGTGTTCTATAAATGTCAGTCAGGTTAATTTGCTTAATAGGGTTGTTCAGTTATACCACATCTTTATTTCTTCTGTCAATTATGAAGAGAGAAGTGTCAAAATATTCAATTGTAATTCTACTTATTTTTCTCTGTTATGCCTGTCCAGTTTTGCTGCCTGTATTTTGAAGCTCTGATATTAGGTGCACACACATTAAATATTGTCACGTGTTCTTGATGCATTAACTTTCTAACCATTAATTAATTTGTCTCATTATCTATGGTAATATTCTTTGCTCTGAAATCTATTTTATCTGATAGTAAAACAGTCAGTCTTCTTTTACTTAGTGTTAGTCTAGTACATCTCTTTACACCCTTCTATTTTGTTTTTCCTTTTTTGACTTCATAATTAAAGTGAGTTACTTGTATATTTCCATGTAGTTTGGTTTTGCTTTTTTTTTTTTTTTTTGAGATGGGGTCTTGCACTGTCACCTGGGCTGGTGTGCAGTGGCATGATCTTGGCTCATTGTAACCTCCACCTCCCAGGTTCAAGCAATACTTCTGCCTCCGCTTCCCAAGTAGCTAGAATTATAGGTGCCTGCTACCACACCTGACTACTTTTTTGTGTTTTGTTTTTGTATTTTTAATAGAAATGGGATTTCACTATGTTGGCCAGGCTGATCTCGAACTCCTGACCTCGGGATCCACCTGCCTGGGACTCCCAAAGTGCTGGGATTACAGGTGTGAGTCACTGCACCGGGCCTGGTTGTGTTCTTTATCAAATCTGACAACCTGTCATTTTTGGAAGTGTTTAGATCACTTGCATTTAATGTAATTATTGATATGATTGAGTTTCTTGCCTTCATTTTGATTAATATTAATGTTACACTTAAACTGTTATTAAAATCTAATTCTTCAGAGTTTGTTCTAGATTTTTGCTATCAACTTTTAACTTATCACAGGCTACCTTGAGATAACACCACTTCTGTGTATACATGTATATATATACACACACATATATTTATATATACATATATACACATATATTTATATATACATATGTATATACACACACATACATATATATGTGTATATATAATACTTTAAGTTCTGGGATACATGTACAGAATGTGTAGGTTTGATACATAGGTATAAATGTGCCATGGTGGTTTGCTGCACCCATCAACCCGTCATCTACATTAGGTATTTCTATTAATGCTATCCCTCCCCTAGCCCCCTGCCCCTCAAGAGGCCTCAGTGTGTGATGTTCTCCTCCCTGTGTCCATGTGTTCTCATTGTTTAGCTCCCATTTGTGAGTGAGAATATGTGGTGTTTGGTTTTCTGTTCCTGTGTTAGTTTGCTGAGAATGATGGTTTCCAGCTTCATCCATGTCCCTGCAAAGGACACGAACTCATCCTTTTTTATGGCTTTATCATAGTATTCCATGGTGTTTATGTGCCACATTTTCTTTGTCCAGTCTATCATTGATGGGCATTTGAGTTTGTTCCAAATCTTTGCTACTGTGAACAGTGCTGCAATGAACATACGTGTCTATGTGTCTTTATAGTAGAATGATTTATAATCCTTCGGGTATATACCCAGTAATGGGATTGCTGGATCAAATGGTATTTCTGGTTGTAGATCCTTAAGGAATCCCCATACTGTCTTTCACAATGGTTGAACTAATTAACACTCCCACCACCAGTGTAAAAGCATTCCTATTTCTCCACATCCTCTCCAGCATCTGTTGTTTCCTGACTTCTTAATGATTGCCATTCTAACTGACATGAGATGGTATCTCATTGTTGTTTTGATTTGCATTTCTCTAATGACCAGTGATGATGAGCTTTTTTTCACGTTTGTCGGCCACATAATTATCTTCTTTTGAGAAGTGTCTGTTCATATCCTTCATCCACTTTTTGATGGGGTCGTTTTTTTCTTGTAAATTTGTTTAAGTTCTTTGCAGATTCTGGATATTAGCCCTTTGTCAGATGGATAGATTGCAAAATTTTTCTCCCATTCTGTAACTTGCCTGTTTATTCTGATGATAGTTTCTTTTGCTGTGCAGAAGCTCTTTAGTTTAATTAGATCCTATTTGTCAATTTTGGCTTTTGTTGCCATTGCTTTCACTGTTTTAGTCATGAAGTCTTTGCCCATGCCTATGTCCTGAACGGTACTGCCTAGGTTTTCCTCTAGGATTTTTATAGTTTCAAGTCTTACATTTAAGTATTTAATCCATCTTGAGTTAATTTTTGTATAAGGTATAAGGAAGGTGTCCAGTTTTAGTTTTCCACATGTAGCTAGCCAGTTTTCCCAGCACCATTTATTAAATAGGGAATCTTGTCCCATTGCTTGTTTTGGTCAGGTTTATTAAATACCAGATGGTTGTAGATGTGTGGCTTTATTTCTGAGGCCTCTGTTCTGTTTCACCGGTTTATATGTTTGTTTTGGTACCAGTACCATGCTGTTTTGGTTACTGTAGCCTTGTAGTATAGTTTCAAGTCAGGTAGCATGGTGCTTCCAGCTTTGTTCTTTTTGCTTACGATTGTCTTGGCTATACAGGCTCTGTTTTGGTTCCATTTGAAATTTAAAGTAGTTTTTTCTAATTCTGTGAACAAAGTCAATGGTAGCGTGATGGAGATAGCATTGAATCTAAAAATTACTTTGGGCAGTATGGCCATGTTCACGAAACTGATTCTTCCTATCCATGAGCATGAAAAGTTGTTCCATTTGTTTGTGTTCTCTCTTATTTCCTTGAGCAGTGGTTTGTAGTTCTCCTTGATAAGTTCCTTCACATGCCTTGTAAATTGTATTCCTAGGAATTTTATCTCTTCGTAGCAATTATGAATGGGAGTTCACTAATGATTTGGTTCTCTGTTTCTCTATTGTTGGTGTATAGGAATACTTGTGATATTTGCACATTCATTTTGTATCTTGAGACTTTGCTGAAGTAGCTTAGCGGCTTAAGGAGATGTTGGACTGAGACAATGGGGTTTACTAAATATACAATCATGTCATCTGCAAACAGAGACAATTTGACTTCCTCTCTTCCTATTTGAATACCCTTTATATTTTTTCTTGTCTGATTGCCCTGGTCAGAACTTCCAATACTATGTTGAATAGGTGAGAGAGGGCATCTTCGTCTTATGCTGGTTTTCAAAGATAATGCTTTCAGCTTTTGCCCATTCAGTATGATATTGGCTGTGGGTTTGTCATAAATAGCTCTTATTATTTTGAGATATATTGCATCAATACCTAGGTTATTGAGAGTTTTTAGCGTTAAGGGTGTTGACTTTTATCAAAGGCCTTTTCTGCATCTATTGAGATAACCATCTGGTTTTCGTGATTGGTTCTGTTTATGTGATGGATTACGTTTATTGATTTATGTATTTTGAACCAGTCTTGCATCCCAGGGATGAAGCCAACTTGATCGTCGTCGATAAGCTTTTTGATGTGCTGATGGATTTGGTTTGCTAGTATTTTATTGAGGATTTTCATATCAATGTTCATCAGGGATATTGGCCTGAAATTTTCTTTTTTTGTTGTGTCTCTGTGAGGTTTTGGTATCAGTATGACGCTGGCTTCATTAAATGAGTTAGGAAGGACTCCCTCTTTTTCTTTTGTTTGGAATAGTTTCAGAAGGAATGGTACCAGGTCCTCTTTGTACCTCTGGCAGAATTTGGCTGTGAATCTGTCTGTTCCTGGGGCTTTTTTTGGATTGGTAGGCTATTAATTATTGCCTCAATTTCAGAACTTGTTATTGGTCTATTCAAGGATTCGACTTCTTCATGGTTTAGTCTTGGGAGAGTATATGTGTCCAGGAATTTATCCATTTCTTCTAGATTTTCTAGTTTATTTGCACAGAGATGTTTATAGTATTCTCTGATAGTAGTTTATATGTCTGTGGAATCAGTGGTGATAATCCTGTTTATCATTTTTTATTGGGTCTATTTGACTGAGTTTCTTAATCCTTAGTTCTAATTTGATTGCACTATGGTCTGAAGGACTGTTTGTTATGATTTCCATTCTTTTGCCTTTGCTGAGGAGTGTTTTACTTCTGATTATGTGGTCAATTTAAAAATAAGCGTGATGTGGTGCTGAGAATAATGTATATTCTGTTGAGTTGGGGTGGAGAGTTCTGTAGATATCTATTAGGTCCACTTGGTCCAGAGCTGAGTTCAAATTCTGAATACCCTATTTGATTTTCTGTCTCATTGATCCATATGATATTGACAGTGGGGTGTTAAAGTCTACCACTATTATTGTGTGGGAGTCTGTGTTTCTTTGTAGGTCTCTAAGAACTTGTTTTATGAATCTAGGTGCTCCTGTATTGGGTGCATATATATTTAAGATAGTTAGCTTTTCTTGTTGCATTGATCCCTTTACCATTATGTAATGCCCTTCTTTGTCTTTTTAAAAAATCTTTGTTGGTTTAAAGTCTGTTTTATCAGAGACTGGGATTGCAACCCCTGCTGTTTTTGCTTTCCATTTGCCTGGTAAATATTCCTCCATCCCTTTATTTTGAACCGATGTGTTTCTTTGCACATGAGATGGGTCAACTGAATACAGCACACTGATGGGTCTTGACTCTTTTTGCCAGTCTGTGTCTTTTAATGGGCTAATGCCCATTTACATTTAAGGTTAATATTGTTATGTGTGGCAGACACCTCTTACAGGAGAGCTCCTGCTGGCATCTTGTGGGTGCCCTTCTGGGACGAAGCTTCCAGAAGAAGGAACAGGCAGAAATCTTTGCTATTTTGCAGCCTCTTCTGGTGATACCCAGGCACACAGGGTCTGGAGTAGACCTCCTGCAAACTCCAGCAGACCTGCAGCAGAGGGGCCTGACTGTTAGAAGGAAAACTAACAAACAGAAAGGAATAGCATCAACATCAACAAAAAAAGACGTCCACACAGAAACCCCATCCAAAGGTCACCAACATCAAAGACCAAAAGTAGATAAATCCACAACGATGAGAAAAAACCAGTCCAAAAAGGCTGACAATTCCAAAAACCAGAATGCCTCTTCTCTAAAAGATCACAACTCCTCACCAGCCAGGGAACAAAACCAACTGGAGAATGAGTCTGATGAATTGACAGAAGTCAGCTTCAGAATGTGAGAAATAACAAACTCCTCTGAGCTAAAGGAGCATGTTCTAACCCAGTGCAAGGAAGCTAAGAACCTTGAAAAAAGGTTAGAGGAATTTCTAACTAGAGTCACCAGTTTAGAGAACATAAATGACCTGATGAAGCTGAAAAACACAGCAAGAGAACTTCATGAGGCATATACAAGTATCAATAGCTGAATTGATCAAGCAGAAGAAAGGATATCAGAGATTGAAGGTCAACTTAATGAAATAAAGCGTGAAGGCAAGATTAGAGAAAAAAGAATGAAAAGCAATGAACAAAGCCTCCAAGAAATATGGGGCTATGTGAAAAGACCAAACCTANTTTTTTTGATTGGTGGGCTATTAATTATTGCCTCAATTTCAGAACTTGTTATTGGTCTATTCAAGGATTCGACTTCTTCATGGTTTAGTCTTGGGAGAGTATATGTGTCCAGGAATTTATCCATTTCTTCTAGATTTTCTAGTTTATTTGCACAGAGATGTTTATAGTATTCTCTGATAGTAGTTTATATGTCTGTGGAATCAGTGGTGATAATCCTGTTTATCATTTTTTATTGGGTCTATTTGACTGAGTTTCTTAATCCTTAGTTCTAATTTGATTGCACTATGGTCTGAAGGACTGTTTGTTATGATTTCCATTCTTTTGCCTTTGCTGAGGAGTGTTTTACTTCTGATTATGTGGTCAATTTAAAATAAGCGTGATGTGGTGCTGAGAATAATGTATATTCTGTTGAGTTGGGGTGGAGAGTTCTGTAGATATCTATTAGGTCCACTTGGTCCAGAGCTGAGTTCAAATTCTGAATACCCTATTTGATTTTCTGTCTCATTGATCCATATGATATTGACAGTGGGGTGTTAAAGTCTACCACTATTATTGTGTGGGAGTCTGTGTTTCTTTGTAGGTCTCTAAGAACTTGTTTTATGAATCTAGGTGCTCCTGTATTGGGTGCATATATATTTAAGATAGTTAGCTTTTCTTGTTGCATTGATCCCTTTACCATTATGTAATGCCCTTCTTTGTCTTTTAAAAAATCTTTGTTGGTTTAAAGTCTGTTTTATCAGAGACTGGGATTGCAACCCCTGCTGTTTTGCTTTCCATTTGCCTGGTAAATATTCCTCCATCCCTTTATTTTGAACCGATGTGTTTCTTTGCACATGAGATGGGTCAACTGAATACAGCACACTGATGGGTCTTGACTCTTTTGCCAGTCTGTGTCTTTTAATGGGCTAATGCCCATTTACATTTAAGGTTAATATTGTTATGTGTGGCAGACACCTCTTACAGGAGAGCTCCTGCTGGCATCTTGTGGGTGCCCTTCTGGGACGAAGCTTCCAGAAGAAGGAACAGGCAGAAATCTTTGCTATTTTGCAGCCTCTTCTGGTGATACCCAGGCACACAGGGTCTGGAGTAGACCTCCTGCAAACTCCAGCAGACCTGCAGCAGAGGGGCCTGACTGTTAGAAGGAAAACTAACAAACAGAAAGGAATAGCATCAACATCAACAAAAAAAGACGTCCACACAGAAACCCCATCCAAAGGTCACCAACATCAAAGACCAAAAGTAGATAAATCCACAACGATGAGAAAAAACCAGTCCAAAAGGCTGACAATTCCAAAACCAGAATGCCTCTTCTCTAAAAGATCACAACTCCTCACCAGCCAGGGAACAAAACCAACTGGAGAATGAGTCTGATGAATTGACAGAAGTCAGCTTCAGAATGTGAGAAATAACAAACTCCTCTGAGCTAAAGGAGCATGTTCTAACCCAGTGCAAGGAAGCTAAGAACCTTGAAAAAAGGTTAGAGGAATTTCTAACTAGAGTCACCAGTTTAGAGAACATAAATGACCTGATGAAGCTGAAAACACAGCAAGAGAACTTCATGAGGCATATACAAGTATCAATAGCTGAATTGATCAAGCAGAAGAAAGGATATCAGAGATTGAAGATCAACTTGATGAAATAAAGCATGAAGACAAGATTAGAGAAAAAATAATGAAAAGCAATGAACAAAGCCTCCAAGAAATTTGAGGCTACGTGAAAAGACCAAACCTATGTTTGATTGGTGTACCTGAAAGTGACAGGGAGAATGGAACCAAGTTGGAAAACACTCTTCAGGATATTATCCAGGAGAACTTCCCCAACCTAGCAAGATAGGCCAACATTCATATTCAGGAAATACAGAGAACACCACAAAGACAGTCCTCTAGAGGAACAACCCCAAGCAACATAATCGTCAGATTCACCAGGGTTGAAATGAAGGAAAAAATGTTAAGGCCAGCCAGACAGAAAGGTCGGGTTACCCACCAAGGGAAGTCCATCAGACTAACAGGGGATCTCTCTGCAGAAATCCTATAAGCCAGAAGGGAGTCGGGGCCATAGTCAACATTCTTAAACAAAAGAAGTTTCCACACAGAATTTCATATCTAGCCGAACTAAGCTTCATAAGTGAAGGAGAAATAAAATCCTTTCCATACAAGCAAATGCTGAGAGATTTTTGTAACCACAAGGCCTGCCTTACAAGAGCTCTTGAAGGAAACACTAAATATGGAAAGGAAAAACCAGTACCAGCCACTGCAAAAACATACCAAATTGTAAAGCCCGTCGGCACTATGAAGAAACTGTATCAACTAATCTGCAAAATAATCAGCTAGCATCATGATGACGGGATCAAATTCACTTCTGTATAAGAAACTTACAACAGTATTCTATTTATTCCCTTATACTTGTGTTCTGCTGTCATGAATTTTTCTTTCACATAAACCAAAAACTACATAATTCAGTATTATTATTTTTGCTTTAGCTGTCAGTTATATATATATATTATTATTATTATACTTTAAGTTCCAGGGTACATGTGCACAATGTGCAGGTTTGTTACATATGTATACATGTGCCATGTTGGTGTGCTGCACCCATTAACTCGTCATTTACATTAGGTTTTAAGTAAATTCAAAATTAGAATTTCTTAACATTTATTAACATATTTATAATATTTTTTTGCTCTCCTTTACACTGAATATTCACATTGTCATCTAATGTCAATATACTTCTGCTTTAAAAACTTATCTTGGCTGGGCACGGTGGCTCATGTCTCTAATGTCAGCACTTTGGAAGGCCAAGGCAGGAGGATGGCTTGAACCCAGTAATTCAAAGCGGTAATGAGCTATGATGGTGCCACTGTGCTCCAGCTTGGGTGACAGAAACCTTGTCTCACTAAATAAATACATAATTTAAAAACTTTCCTTAACATGAATTCTAATGTGTTCTGAAAACAAATATTATCAGCTTTGTTAATGCCTGAAAATGTTTCCTATTCATTTTGCAAGATGTTTTCTCTGAATAGAAAATTTTAGGTAAATAAGGTTTTACAAAATTCAGAACATTAAAGATGTCATTCATTATCTTAAAGCTTGAGTTATTTCTGAAAAGAAATCTGTGATCATCCTTATCTTTATTTTGTTCTATGTAATAATTTTTCCCTGTTTGTTCTGATTTTTTTTTCCTTGGCTTTGGCTTTTAGCAGTTTGATTATAGGGAGCCTTGTTGTATTTTATTTTGCATTTATCCTGCTTTGGAATCTGTGGGCTTATATTTTTTATAAATTTGGAAGTTTTTACTATTATTTCTTCAAATACTTTTTGTCTTTCATTCTCCCATGGCTCAAATTGTACTTGTTATACTGCTTAATATTGCCTACTCAGTCTCTGGGTTTTTGTTTAGAGCCTTTTTTCTTCCATGCTTCATTTTGTATAGTTTCTATTTCGATTGCTTCAAGTTTACTGATTTTATTTTCTTCTGTAGTTTCTAATCTGTTGTTAATCCAGCCAATATATTTTTTATTCCAGATATAAAATTTTTAATCTCTAGGTCTTCCACTTGGATCTTTTAAAATATCTTCTATTTTCCTACTCATTATGATTATTTTTTATTACATTCTTAAACATGTGAGGAATATTTACAATAGTTGTTTTAACATCCTTGCCTGCTCATACTGTTATCTTAGTCATTTGTGGCTCTGTTTTCATCACAACTTGACTTTTCTTCTACTAATTATGGATCATCATTTCCGATATTTTACATGCTTTGTAACATTTGATCAGATCCAAGGCATTGTGATTTTAATCTTATATGTGAAGGATTTGATTATGTTTTTAATAATAATTTTGTATATTGTTTTTGTATGCAGTTAAGTTACTTGGATTAATTGTGGTCTGCTTTAAAGTCTTTGCTCTTGGCACTTACTGTAATTAAACCCTACTATGAAGATGATAGACTTCTGTGAAATTTATTCCCCATATCTTATGAGGCCTCACCTTGTGTGAGCTTTGGAAATTTTTATGTCTCCCCATTTTGGTAGTTGTTTCCCCAGATTGTATAGTTTCTGCTTTTGGTTGTACACATCACACTCAGATAAAAACTTGAGGAAACTCTGAAGACCTCCATCTATCTCTGTCTGTACAGCTCCCTATTTTATGGTACTCTGCAGCATGTATTCTGTCTAGATACTCTGATCTCTCAAAATCTGTTATTTGTTTCCTCAGCTCAAAGAGACACCAGGTTCTCAATGTGAGTTCCTACCACCTTTTTTGGGAACTGGTAAGTGGCTTTGGGTAATAAACTGGTGTAATTTGAGGGCTTCTCTTCTTAATTTGCTTTTTTACAGGGCTTACAATCCTTAGCTACTTATTGTCTAATGTTTGAAAATTGTTGTTTCATGTGTCGTGTTTTTTTGTTTTTTAATTTTCTAAGGTAGTGGAGAAAATCTAATTTATGACCTTTCAAGTAGGCTGGAAGCAAGTCTTACAAAATTTATTTTAATTATCCTATTTATACTTTTCTTTAATCCTTCTTTTATCATCCTTTTGCATAAAAATTCTATTCTCTATAATTTGCAGTCTGTTCCGTCCTTACTAATTGTTCTTATTTCATTAATGCAGTCTTTCTTGATTTCTGGGATGCTTAATATGTTTCTTTTCTTCTCTTTTTTCTTTTATTTTTTATTCCTCTCTCTTTCTCTCTCTCTCTCTCCCTGTCCTGTAGATGTCTGTCTACATATTATAATATTTGGGCATATGGTCATTCCTAGCTGCACGGGAGGCTGGAAAAGCGAGTATTTATTTTCATTTCTCTTTAGTCAGAGACAGCAAAGGAGAAAGGGGGTTGGGAATGGATTTAGGTAGCTAAGTAATTGAATCAGTTGTGTTTTTAAACCACATTTCTTGAGCTTTGTAATTAAGGGAAATGTCTCATAGATTTTTGATATAAACTCTGACATGAGTTTTAGGGTTGTTTTGAACTTTTGACTCTATCTTCATCCATACTTTACTAATAAGCTGGAAATGGAAGTATGGATTATGTCATCATGTTGCTATATTTATCTTGATCACTGTACAGACTACTTCTGAAGATCTCGAAGAGGAAAGATGAAACTTTAAGTTGAATGAAACAAAGTTGACAGAATGATTGTTTCTTTACTTATTTTCAGAATAAGAAATGCATGAAAAGTTTTAATAATAAATCATGTGAGTTTACTTGCATTTCCTCATAAGTGTTCATGCAACCCTACCCTACCAAAATATGCAAATATAAGTCCTTCTAGGATTGATTAATCCCCTGTGTTGATAAATGAAGTCCTATCAGGTTTCAAATATTGGTTTTACTTTTATTGTAAATTACTCATGAGGTATATATCCTGCAGATGTTACCACTGTTCTATCACAGACTTTTAGATAGGGCTTTGAAAAATGTAAAGTGACATTTTATATAAAAAATCACTAATTGGTAGGTAAAAATACAAAACTTTTATTACCCTCTATACATGATAATATTTATGGATTCTGCTACCATATATTTATTTCAATATGAATTTCATTCACTAACCCTTGAAACATGATATTTTTCAGTTGATTACTTTTCAGGAACTTTGATAAGGTATTTGTTTTGGATTATAAAATGTAATTAATCAGATATGTACTGTTGATAATTTTTTTGGTGGTTTTAAATATACTGCAGTTCAAACAACTTGCTTCTTGTCTTAATCACCACATTAATTTTTTATTGTTGTTTTTTTGACATGGGAGAATTGTAAATTTTCAAAAATAGCCAAACTTCTGAATGACTCAAGTCAAAACACTTGTATCAGATTATTATTGAAGACTGTAAAGTACTGGCACCATGATTCTATATAAGTTCTTTTTGAAGTTAAGCACATTCAGTACATTAAAGGCTATTATTCCTGACTGAGTATGTCTAAAATAAAGAGTTTACTTTCAACATTTTTTTTTTTTT
>NW_016809173.1:971751-992119 GCF_001698545.2 Rhinopithecus bieti | reverse complement strand
TATTTAGAACTTGTAACTTCTATAACTTGTTAATCTTACTTAAAGATGACAATATTTTTAAACTTCCATTAGGAATTTGATTCTTGCCAGTGTTTTAAAGATTGTTTGAAAATAATGAAAGAAGTAACTGAAAATTGTATTTTTCACCAGAATTCCAGAGCCTCATAAACAATTTCTGTTACATTTCTGAAATCTTGATATCTGCAGAATATTGTTCACAGGGAGACAACTAGAAATAAGAAATTTTTTCTTCATGACAAACTTTGTGGTTAGTATTGATAATATGGTTGTTATATTTGTTAGTGTGTAGGGCATATCAACTCAAGGCAAATAATAATTTTTAATTGGAAAATGGTTGCAATAAAAATACTACATGTATTTTGACAATGTTTCACATAATATGTCTGTGTAATAAAAATAACATTTTTATTATACTTTAAGTTCTGGGATAAATGTGCAGAATGTGCAGATTTGTTACATAGGTATACATGTGCCATGGTGGTTTGCTGCACCCATCAACCTGTCATCTATGTTACGTATTTCTCCTAATGGTATCCCTGTCCTAGCCCCCTCCCCCGCCAACAGGCCCTGGTGTGTATTGTTCCCCTCCCTGTCTTCATGTGTTCTCATTGTTCAATTCCCACTTATGAGTGAGAACACGCGATGCTTGATTTTCTGTTCCTGTGTTAGTTTGTTGAGAATGATGTTTTCCAGCTTCATCCATGTCTCTGCAAAGGACACGAAGTCATCCTTTTTTATGACTGCATGGTATTCCATGGTGTTTATGTACCACATTTTCTTTATCTAGTCTATCACTGATGGACATTTGGGTTGGTTCCAAGACTTTGCTATTGTGAACAGTGCTGCAATAAACACACATATGCAGCATATAAAACATATGTGTCTTTATAGTAGAATGATTTATAATCCTTTGGGTATATACCCAGTAATGGGATTGCTGGGTCAAATGGTATTTCTGGTTCTAGATCCTTGAGGAATCGCCACACTGTCTTCCACAGTGGTTGAACTAATATTAAAGCTTTTTTTTCCTTCTTGGACTGAAATGAAGGAATTCACCATTTTACCCTATTGGTAAAATTAAAATATGGATGTTTAGTATGTTTTGACTTATTTATTGAGACAACTAATTTATACACCATAAAATTCATGCATTTTACTTGTTCAATTTAATGATTTTTAGTAAGTTTATAGAATTATGCAACCATCATCACATGCAAATTATATAACATGTCTGTCAGCCTCCAAATTCTGTCATCCAGTTTGCAGTTAATGCCTGCTTTCATTCTCAGCCTTAAGTAACCTTAATCTGCTTTTTACTAGATTTGCCTCTTTTTGGACGTTTCATAAAGATGAAACCATATAATATATAGTTGTCTGTATTTAAATTCCTTCCATTAGTATAGTATTTTTGAAGTTCATCCATGTGGTAGCATGTATTTATATTTTGCTGGTTTGCTCCTTTTTATTGCAGAATAATATTCCATTGTGTGGAAATATAATATTTTGTTTATACATTCACAGTTGTTGGACATAAAGTTATTTCTAGTTTTTGGTTCACATGAGTAACTCTGCCATGAATATTTGTATACAATTTTGGCATGGATATGTTTTAGTTTCCTTTGGGTAGATACCTAGGGGAAGAATTGCTGAGTCATATGGATAGTTTATGTGTAGATTTTTTAGAAATTGCCAAACTGTTTTCCAAAGTAGCTGTACCATTTTACATTCCTACCAACAATGTATAAAGGTTGAAATTTCTTCACATTCTCATCAACTTTTGTTTGTTTGCTGTTATTTTGTCTTTTTTTCTTAATAGCCTTATCATATTCTGCAAAAAAAATTCCTGTCAGATTGTGATGAATCAATAGGTTGTTTTGGAGGAGAATTGCTAGATAAAAATTGGAGTCATTCAACACATGACAGTGGAATGTCTCTTTAGTTACTTAGGTCTCTACTTTTTTTCTGCAGTGTTTTTTTTTTTTTTTTTTGCTTCTTTGAATGTTCAAGTCTTACATTCTTTTTTGTTATTTTCCTAAATATTTTATTCTTCTTGATACCATTATGGATATAATTGTTTTGTTAATCTCATTTTCTACCTAATTTTGCTAGTAAGTTGAAAGATGACTGATTTTGTGTATGAATTTTCATCCTGAGACATTGCTGAACTCAATTATAAGTTTTGGTTGTGTGTGTGGGTCTGTTAGTTCCTTAGGATTTTCTGTAAGAATTACGTTAGCTGCTAATAAAGACAGCTTTATTTCTTCTTTTCTAATCTAGGTATCTTCTTTTTCCCTCTCTCACTCCTCCCCCCATTTTCCCTCCCACCTTCCTTTCCTTCTTTCTGTTCTTCCTTTCTTTCCCTCTCCCTCCTCCCTTTCTCCCTTTATTCCTCCCTGTCCTTTGGCCAACTTCCATCTCTTGTCCTGACATAATTATTAATAGTATTCTCTTTTACTTTCAAAGGTGTCACTGAAGATTACAGCAGGCACTAAGAATGAAAACATAAAAATATCTTCCCAAATCTTTCTATGGTTTCTTATTCTAGGGCTATCCCAAATTCTTAGAAGAGCAAAAATACATAAAATGCTTTTTTAATTTAAAGTAATTGAGGTGGCCATTGCTGGAAAAACCTACTTAAGTTTGACAGTAAAGCATGCAGAATAGAATAGTTCTTGAAGTTATTATTAAGGACAACACTGATTAGTGTGAAAAGAGTGTTAGCAATATCATAGTTCACCTGTGAAAATAAATGCCATTCATGAGTCATTTTCAATCAATAGCAAACAGCAATAATTGATTTCTAGAAAGAAGTTCCATAAGTAACAGTTCAGAGCTCCAAAGTTCCTCTGGGTAGGATGTGTTGAAATTAACTGTTAAATCATGCATTGGGAAATAAATGCATATTTTATGTTAAATATTTTGTTAGCATTAGCCTCACTATGAAAAATATTGCTCTTGAAATCAGTTTCTTATAAAATTCTATCTCAATTTACTTTAGAGACATTAGGATTTAACATAATAAAATTATTTGTTTTTTCTTTTTACAATTATTTGTTATGCACCGGCCTTTAATTTCATGTGAGAACTTATTCTACGTTTATCCAGAAATTTTAATTAGTTTGACTATTATGTCATTTTACATAACATTGGGGTCTTACATCAAATAATGTCTGACCAAGTATAATGGCTTAGTTATAATGTTTTTGCAGTCAATCAATACTTAAGTGAATAAAGCAGAGTGAGAAAATCTAAATATTAGTTTAAAATATGCCTTTTCCTCTTTAGGGTGTATTCAAATATACTCCCAATCAACATATAGGTAATAATCCCAGTAGCAGAACATTTTTTATCGATTTCTATAAATATTACACATATATTCCATAAGAACTTTTTATGAATATAGTATTTTAAAGAATATCTTTGAAAATATTTTAAAAAGATTCTAAAATATAACTGAATCATATTTAATAACTAAAAGGAATTGTAGGTAACAAATGTTTATAGAATAGTCATTCTGCTCCAGTCAATGGGATTGCATAGATATTTAAGACATTATATCTACTTCCTAGGAGCTGATGCTGTGGAAAAACATATGTGCTGTGCTATTTCTTTGGCACACTATTTCATATGATTTTATCTTTTGCTGAGTAACCAAACACTCTATATTAGTGGATTAAAATGGGGATCCACAAATTATAGCTGATGTGCCATATCTAGTTTGTGTCCTGTTTTTGTGTATCCTGTGATCTTTTAGTTTTAAAATTTTAATTAAAAAAGCAAAGAATATGTGACAGAGATTTTATATAGTTTGTAATGATGAAAATATTTATTTTCTAGTCCTTTAAAGAAAAAAATTGTGCTGTCCTCTGGCTTAAAATGACACTTTATTATTCAGATTCTGTGGGTTGACTCTGATCAGATGTTAATGCTTGCTTTGGTTCTTTCATTTGGTGTCAGTCAGCTCTTGACTGGGGCTGCATCTGTTGAGCTTTACTGACAGTTCGTTTACATGGCTGGCAGATGATGCTATCAGTTGCCCGGGAACCCAATAGGGACTGTTTACAAGAACACCTGCACTTGGCCTTTCTATGTGGCTTGCATTTCATATTCTCACAGCATGGCATTGGGATTTTTAAATTGGGCGTCCTAATGGTAAGCATTCTAAGACATCTACACTGAAGCTGCAAGGTTTTTATATCTAGTCTTGAAAATCATGAAGTGTAATTTCTGCCTTAATCTACTGAAGATACATCAGCTAAGATTCAATGTGGGAGGTGTCCACCACATTGCAAAGTATATGCCAGGAGGTGTTCATTGGTGGGGCAGAGGATGGGCATCTTAGGAGAGTAACTTCCACAGTACCCCTCTGTGGATTCCAATGATTTTCTTCACATCCAAGTACAAAATATACTGAGACCCTCCCAAGACTCCCAAAGTTTCATCTCATTATGTCATTGGGATCAGACTTAAATATAGAATTTCATGATCTAAATCAGGTCCAGATGTGAAAGAGACTCCTCAAATAAGAAGCTGTAAATTCAGAGACAATGTATCTGCTTCCCACACACTCAGCATTGAATGGTGGGACATGATTAGTGCCATAGACATGTCCATTAAAACTGTAAAATAGAAGGAATATAGGAGTCCTTGTTCCATAGCAATTCTGAAATCCAGTTGGGCTCAGGTGGTAATTCACCCTGCTTTGGGTGAAGGAAATGTGTGCTGACTAGGGATCAGTTCTATTTCTGGGATTTGCTTACTTCAGAGCTTGGCTCTATCCACTGGGGTTTTGGTTCCAGACTGAATTATTATTTTCCACAAGAAATGCCAATGTTCACAGCTGAGCAGGTTTCACAGTCTGTTTCCTTTCCATAGAAATTGGAGGGACCTGAAACATCTTTGTTTTACTCTCAGTTCCTTTAAGTACAAATTGTTTCACTTATTAATTTTGTTTGTTCTTATGTATCAAATTGTAAATCCACTACAGTAGACTAGACTCAAACCTACATTTCATTCTGACACAATCTCTTCTCTACCTCAGTCACCTGTGAGTCTGCTGTGGTAGACCTTTATTCTTAGGCAAGAAAATCTAAGAAGCCCCCTTAAGAAATTTAGAAAACATTTTATCTAGCTGAGAGGGTCTAGGAGCCATGCCTTTGATATTCTTAGAGGTCATTTTCTTTTTCTAGTTGAGATGGTCTACAAGGAGCTGCCTTAAATCAACCAACCAGCTTCCTCTCTCCCCTCTCCCCTCTCCTCTCCTCTCCTCTCCTCTCCTCTCCTTTCCTTTTTTTTCCTTCCTTTATGTGAGACAAAGTCTCTCTCTGTCACCCAGGCAGGAGTACAGTAGCACAATCATAGCCTACTGCAGTCTCCACCTCCTGGGCTCAAGTAATCCTCCCGTGTCAGCTTTCTGAGAAGCTAGGAACACAGGCACACATCACCATGCCTGGCTAAGATTCTTAATTTTTTATAGAGATAGGTTCTCACTATGTTGCCCAGGCTGGTCTTGACCTCCTAGGCTCAAGCAGTCCTCCCACCTCAGCCTCCCAAGCAGCTAGGACCACAGGCACACACCATCACACCTGGCTAAGATTTTTAATTTTTTATAGAGACAGGGTCTCACTGTGTTGCATAGGCTGGTCTCAAACTCCTGGATTCAAGCAATCTTCCCACCTCAGCCTTAACAAAGGGTCTTTCCAAGGCTTTCTCAACATGAAATTCATTTTACCAAAGGAGTTCTGAATCTTTGCCCAGATGCCATTTCTGATTTTGAGAACAGTCCACTGTCTGGAAAGACCAGGTATGATAAACAGTCTGTATTTTAAACAAGCAAGTTCTTGTTTCTTACATTTCTTTTAAATTTAGATAAATAATTCTATTTTCTGTAGCTCATCTTTCTCTATATGTGATTTTCCATATGCAGATAAAATAAACCAGTTAGCACTTTTGATATTTTGCCTGGGAAAAAATATCTCCGAAGCTGTATCAATAATCTCACTAGGTAAATTTTTGATACCACAGGTAGTATGCCAAGCTGGGGACTAGTCAGAGCAGTCCACCCAGAGTGCAGGCGATTAGAGGGTGCATTGTCTTTTTTTTTTTTTTTTTTTTTTTTTTTTTTTGAGACAGAGTTTCACTCTTTTTCCTAGGATGGAGTGGTGCAGGGGCGCGATCTTGGCTCACTGCAACCTCCACCTTTCGATTTCAAGCAATTCCTCTGCTTCAGCCCCCTGAGTAGCTGGGATTACAGGCTCCTGACACCATGCCTGGCTAATTTTTGTACTTTTAGTAGAGATGGGGTTTCACTATGTTGACCAGCCTGGTCTCGAACTCCTGACCTCATGATCCACCCGCCTCAGCCTCCCAAAGTGCTGGGATCACAGGCGTGAGGTATGGCGCTCGGTCAAGATTGTGCATTGTCTTTAGATAATTTAAAAATTGTGCATTGTCTTTAGATAATTTAAAAATGTTCTTCTTTGTAATATCACCATGAAAACAGCAATTCTAAATAATACTACTGAGAAAATGCTCGCTTGGGCAGACCAGTGTCACTATTCTCTCCTGTGGATAGGTTGGGATATCACTCTCATGATTATGTTACGTTATGTGATAAAAACAATTTTGCAGTTGTAATTAAGTTCTCTAATCAGCTGATTTAATCAAAAGGGAGACTATATTGTGTGAGCCTCACCTAATAGATGGGCTTCTGAAAGGAGATCTAAAAGTTGGAGACAATAGACAGAGAAGATGCTACCAACATTAAAGGAGCAACCATCTATACTATGAACTGCCTATGAGGGATGTGATTACAGCTTGACAAGACCTTCAAGAGAGAGCCCAGCCATGCTGAGCCTGAATTTCTGACCTACAGCTATTGTGTACTGTTGTTTTAAGCCACCAAGTTTGTGGTAATTTGTTACACAGCACTGGAAAACTAAAATCTTTGGTTATATTTTGTCATGCTATGCTTTCCTATGGTATAACAGGAAATGCAGAATGATGGTAAGTTACAAAATTCAGCACACTCTCATATTAATAGTTACAACATTAAGTGTTGGCTGTTTCCAAAGTAGAAGAAATGTGTTCTTGGAAAGAAATATACTGTTCTTTAGAAATACAGATGAGGAAGCAATTCTTTATCCCTGAAGGTTTTGAGGCAAGCTGCATCATGTTGACATTTGTGCAAGGCCTTGAAGGATGAACAACAGCTGGCCAGGCTGACAAAGGAAGAAAGAACATTCTAGACTGAACATGGGTTATCTTTCTGAATAAAAGTTGGTGGTGCTTGGGATGATGGAAAAGTAACAGACTGAGCATTAAGGTGATATTAATGTACATTTAACTTCACTACCAAGAGTATAATTTTAGATAAGACAATGTTTTGTATGAGTTGATAAATATAAATTCTTTCTTTTAAACATGTGGACACCTTTCAGAAGAAAAACTTTAGGAAAGATTAAAATCAATATTTTGTGTTTCTGCACTTTCTAATTGGTTACTATCACCTAAAGTGTGAAGCTGGGGGAGGTCAGAGAGTTTGGAAATGTAACAACTGAAAAGGAGGGACTCCTCCCTAACTCATTTTATGAAGCCAGAATCATCCTATTACCAAAACTGGAAAGAGGCACAACAAAATTACAACTTCAGGCCAATAACCCTGATGAACATAGATGTGAAAATTCTCAATAAATTACTGACAAACCAAATCCAGCAGCACATCAGAGAACTTATCCACCACGATCAAGTTGGCTTCATCCCTGGGATGCAAGGCTGGTTCAACATATGCAAATCAGTAAAAATAATCCATCACATAAACAGAACCAAAGACAAAAATCACATGATTATCTCAATAGATGCAGAAAAGGCCTTTGATAAAATTCAACATCCTTCATACTAAAAAACAATAAACTAGGTATTGATGGAACATATCTCAAAATAATAAGAGCTATTTATGACAAACCCACAGCCAATATCATATTAAATGGGCAAAAGCTGGAAGCATTCCCTTTGAAAACTGGTAGAAGACAAGGATGCCCTCTCTCACCACTCCTATTCAACACAGTATTGGAAGTTCTGGCAGGGCAGTCAGGCAAGAGAAGGAAATAAAGGTATTCAAATAGAAAGAGAGGAAGTCAAGTTATCTCTGTTTGCAGATAACATGATTACATGTTTAGAAAACCCCATCATCTCAGCACAAAAACTCCTTAAACTGATAAACAACTTTAGCAAATTCTCAGGATATGAAATCAATGTGCAAAAATCACAAACATTACATTACACCAACAATAGACAAGCAGAGAGCCAAATTATTAATGAACTACCATTCACAATTGCTACAAAGATAATAAAATACCTAGGAATACAGCTAATAGGGGATGTGAAGGACTTCTTCAAGGAGAACTACAAACCACTGCTCAAGGAATTAAGTGAGGACATAAGCAAATGGAAAAAACATTCCATCCTCATGGATAGGAAAAATCAATATCATGAAAATGTCCATACTGCCCAAACTAATTTATAGATTCAAAGCTATTCTCATCAAACTACCATTGTCATTCTTCAAAAAATTAGAAAAAACTACTTTAAATTTCATATACAACCAAAGAAGATCCCATATAACCAAGACAATCGTAAGGGAAAAGAACAAAGGTGGCGGCATCATGCTACCTGACTTCAAACTATGCTACAAGGCAATAGTAATCAAAATAGCATGGTACTGGTACCAAAACAGATACATAGACCAATGGAACAGAGCAGAGACCTCAGATATAACACCACACATCTACCACCATCTGATCTTCTACAAATCTGACAAAAACAAGCACTAGGAAAAAAGATCTCCTATTCAATAAATGGTACTGGGAAAACTGGCTAGCCATGTGGAGAAAACTGAAACTAGACCCCTTCATTATACGTTATACAAAATTTAGCTCAAGATGGATTAAAGACTTAAATGTAAAACCCAAAATCATAAAAACCCTGGAAGAAAACCTAGGCAATACCATTTAGGACGTAGGCATGTGCAAAGACTTCATGATGAAAATGCCAAAAGCAATTGCAACAAAGGCAAAAATAGACAAGTGGAATCTAATTAAACTAAAGAGCTTCTGCACAGCAAAAGAAACTATCATCAGAGTTAACAAGCAACAGGCAACCTACAGAATGGGAGAAAATTTTTGCAATCTGACATTAGATCTGGTCATTAGATCTGACAAAGATCTAATATCCAGAATTTATGAGGAACTGAAACAAATTTACAAGAAAAAAACAACCACATCCAAAAGTGGGCAAAGGATATGAACAGACACTTCTCAAAAGAAGATATTTATGCGGCCAAAAACATATGAAGAAAGCTCAATATCACTGATCATCAGAGAAATGCAACTCAAAACCACAATGAGATACCATCTCATACCAGGCAGAATGGCGATTATTAAAAAGTCAAGAAACAATAGAAGCTGGTGATGCTTTGGAGAAATAGGAACGCTTTTACACTGTTGGTGGGGATGTAGATTAATTTAATCATTGTGGAAGACATATGGAAATGCCTCAAGGATCTAGAACCAGAAATATCATTTGACCCAGCAATCCCATTACTGGGTATACACCCAAAAGAATATAAATCATTGTACTATAAAGACCCATGCACATGTATGTTTATTGCAGCACTATTCACAATAGCAAAGACATGGAACTAACCCAAATGCCCATCAATGATAGACTGGATAAAGAAAATGTGGTACATATACGCCATGGAATACTATGTAGCCATAAAAATGAATGAGATCATGTCCTTTTCAGGGGCATGAATGAAACTGGAAGCCATCATCCTCAGCAAACTAACACAGGAACAGAAAAGCAAACACCGCATGTTCTCACTTATAAGTGGGAGTTGAACAATGAGAACCCATGAATGCAGAAAGGGGAACAACACACACCAGGGCCTGTTGGGGGTTGGGGGGCAAGGAGAGGGAACTTAGTGGATGGGTCAATAGGTGTGGCAAACCACCATGGCACACGTATACCTATGTGACAGACCCACACATTTTGCACAAACCCTGTTTTTTATTTAGAAGAAATAACAAAAATTACAAAAAGAGTTTGGATATAGAGGTAATAATAATTTACTTAGGTATAACAATAGTCTTAGTACCAATTATAATCATATAATTATAAAAAATATAATAAAGGGCTGCATGCTTTATATAGAGATATATGTTGTCTCCAAGTCTTGTAAGAAATTACGATTTTATGATGTATGAGACACTGTAAAATGTTTTCAATAGCAAACCATACATTATTTAAACATAGTATCACCTCTAATAAAATGATCTCTGTCAATTATAAGGGAATTGATTAATGATAAGTGTAATAAAGCCTGATAATGGTTTGAATTTGTGTCCCTGCCCAAATCATATTGCCTATCATACTGCCTATCATATTGAAGGAGGGCCCTGGCGGGAGGTGATTGGATCATGGGGGCGAATTCACCCTCTGCTGTTCTCGTGTTAGTGAGTTCTCAGGAGATCTGATAGTTTAAAAGTGTGTGGCACTTCCCCCTTCATTCTGACTCTCTCCTCCCTCCATGTGAAGAAGGCCCTGGCTTTCCCTTCACTTTCCACCGTGACTGTAAGTCTCCTGAGGCCTCCCAGTTATGCTTTCTGTTAAGCCTGTGAAACTGTGAGTCAATTAAACCTCTTTTCTTCATAAATTGCCCAGTCTCAGGTAGTTCTTTACAGCAGTGTGAAAACAGACTATTACAAAGCCATTTTAGATTAAACAAGAATTTACAAAAAAGTTTACATCCAAAGACTGAAATAGAAATTACATGTGATACTATGTTATTTTAGGTTATACAATAGACTAACTTTACAACTTATGGAGAGAATTAAAGTTAGCTGAGGTCACTTTATGGAATAATTGGGCATACTTCCAGGAAGGCTTGAAGGAATATATTGCATCTGAACCTGCTTCCTACTTGACTGATTATAACAGCCATGCTATATGTAGATTGGCTCATGTCCCTTTTCACTTTACCCTAATAGTCAGTTATGAAGCAGTTTAAAGCTACTAGATAGAAAAATATCAGGACTGTGCCCTTATAAACTGTCCAGAAAATACAGTAATACTTGTAATGGCATTTTTTAGCAAGAACATTATGACAGTCTTAACAATGGACAGATGTGATTTGCTCCAATCTTGCCATGGTTATTTTGAATGGGGAAAGATGTGCCATTAGGGAAGAGAAGGTCTGCCAGCTAATTAGCACATTAGATGCTCCATCAGCCTTGCTGGCTTCTTGCAAATAGTATAGTTTACTTAATTTTTTTGGCATAAAATTGAAGCTTCCTTTTACATTTGAACTTGTATTGGTAAAAACATGTCATAGTGCAAAAAATGTGAGTAATGTTTGAGGTAGATTTATATTTTGTTATTTTACTTGTATTTTCTTAACGTTAAGGTATTTTATATTCCTGTTCCCACTTCAGAATCCAATATAAGTATGGCATATCTATCAAAAAGTTTAAGTTTAAAAAATAAATGGTACTTTCACTTTAATTACTTATTTTACCTTTTTTAATAAAGAGAAGGAAACTGTTACTTTAGAAGATAAATGGCTCATATGCACATATAATGTAAGGAGTAGGGCATATGAAACTAATGTTTCTAAATGTTTTATGTGGAATACTTTTGATGGATTTATAGTAAATATTTCAGTTGTTATAAATATATAATTTTGCTACATTCTTGTTAAGAAAGAAATTCTAAGGGATAATGAAATAATTCTGAAATCATTTCTACCTCCACTTGTCTAGGTTTTCAGAACTCCATAGAAAGAAGGAAATCTGAAGCACAATGTCAATTGAATATTCTTATGGGTGTTTAATTTGCAATTTAAGAAAATCTTAATTGGCAATATAGGTCTCCTATAGCTATTTAACACATGGTAAATTTAATAAATGTGGAAAGTTGTGGTCCACGTAGATATACAAAACCAAAAGTAACAGAAAAGTCTTCAGTCAGTTGATGAAGCTCCTTAGTAGGCCCTTTCCCTTTTGTGTCTTCTTTACTGCTTACCTCATCCCATAAAGTAGAAATTATATACATTGTATCCCCTGCATCACTTTCCTATGGGTGACTGCTTTCCCACGCTTAGAATGATCCAGAGGTCTCCTTTATCTTAAATGAGGAAACATTTACCTGATTTTGTATATCACAACCTCTGCACTGAATGAGACTTTCATGTTTGATACACATTCAACAGTATGCACCCATAAGTCTATGTCTTAACAGCCATGGCTATACAAAATATTTTAAGCAATGTGAAGTCCTGCACTTGTGTTTTGCATTTCACTTGCCATCTTCGCTTTCAGGATTCTCACTATCCTTTCTTTATATTATACACTGAACCTTTCTAAGTGCAATTTCCCCCCACTAATTAAAAAAGTTTCATGTCTGTTGCCTTTATGAATCAAGTAACAATTGAAAAAAAAATCGTTTAATTTCTACCTAACCCATATATCTACTATCCTATCTTCTTCTTTTAAAGTCTGCATATATTTTAATAATTAATCATTTTTATTTTCTCAGAATTTCATTATCTCAGTGTGTCTTACTCCCTCCTCAAGCCATTGCTGTCTTGGGTTTTTGGTCCATCACCGCCCTGGGACATCATTCAATAAGGTCATCAGTGGCCTCTCTGCTGCTTATCCTGGAGGCTATTTACAGTAACATCTCAGCATTCCAGAATCATTTGAAAATAATGTCCAGCTTCTCCTTCTTGGAAACTTCTTTTCTTGGATTTCTATGTTAAAAATCTTTCTTTTTTTTTATTTAAAAAATTACCCCCCCCCCCCTTTTTTTTTTATCTCTACCCATCCTTTCTCTTGCTTCTTTGCATGTTATTTCATTTCAGTCTGAGGGTTTCTCATCCTGCAGCTCTTCACTCACTATTCCCCTGGGGATCTGATTCACATATAGCCACCTATGTGGAGATGACAATTGAACTTGTTACCTTCTCTCCCAATACTACTTTTTCCATGGTTACTAATATTAAAAATGGCACCATTCAGTGCGTAAGTCAAAAGCACAGGAGCAATACTAATATCCTCCTTTGTTTCCCTTGCCACTCCTCATCCAGTGTTTTAACAAATTCTGCTAAAAATTTCCACTTAAATATTTAACTTGTTTCTTATTCTACATCTCCACCAAAATCACTACTATTCTTATGCAAGTTATTAAGATGTTTTGCCTGAATTATGCCATATGTTGAATAGTCTAAGTCATTCACTTTAGCCTTTCTACAATTAGTTCTCCATATTGTAAGTGCTAATGTGACCATGTTGCCCTGCTTTCCACACTTAAATTTTTTAATGATTTCACATTTTTCTTTGGACAAAAGCAATCATTTTGATATGACTTGTAAGACCTCCCCAAAAATGATCTCTAACAACTCCTAATTTCTTTGTTCCAATCACACATCACTCTTCAGTCCTTTGCATCCAACATACTTTCCATAAGTATCTGTTTATTTAGTTTATTTATTCTCAAATTTCAGATCAAGCATTGCTTTCTCAATGCAGCCTTTTTGATCTCCATGATAAAAATCAATCACTCCCATGAAATCATTCAGTATCCTGGTAATTCTAATCTTTTAGCACTTCCCTCAGTAAGAACTTTGCATTTGTACCAGTGATTATTACATATCTTCTTTGCTAGTCAATTATAAGCTTCATCAGGAAAGACATTATATCTTTTGTTCCTTATCTTTGCATCATTAATGTTCAATTAATCATTTATAGTTTGACCCTATGACAATTAACTCTTGTATTCTTTGAACTGAACAAATCTGTTTCCCCAGCAGAAGTTCAATAAGCATATGATAAATAGGAAAATGGTATCGTAAGAATAATAAATTGGAGGTTCCATAGCTTTACAGTAAAAATAAACATAGAAATGGGCCTGAGGAAATGACGGCTTGGACAGTTGTTGTGAGTGAAGAGAAGGTAAACTGATGCATTCAGTCATTGAATCATACTTTCATTCTACAGGCATATAGCAAATACCTACATGCACGGCAGTGAATAGATAAAGTTATGGTATGTACAAGGTTTGGAAGAGAATAACAGTGTCTGTATCTGTAATTCAAGTACATTGACAGAAATAAAGAACAAAGGCAAGCAAGCTGGTTAAAAAAAAGTCAACAATTCTGCTTTAAGTATGATAAACTGAAGTGTGGATTTATGTAGAATATGTATTTGGCAATTCAGTACTGGAATTTAGAAGAGGAGTTGTGTCTAGAAATAAACGATTGAGAAATTTGCATGGTGAAGCTAGTTTAAAGTTATGACTCTAAAGACAGTCAAAAAGGGCCATATACTGTGCAATCTCGATTAAAATAAATGTCCAGAATAGGAAAATCTATGGAAACAGAAAGTAGATTTGCAGTTACTTAGGGTTGAGGGTGACTGTAGAGTGATAGCTGAGGAGTACAGGATTTCCTTTGGGAGTAATGAAAATTTTCTAAAAATGATTATGGAATGGATACACAATTCTGTGAATATACTAAAAGCCATTGAATTATGTACTTTAAGTGGGAAAACTGAATGGTTTGTAACTTGTATCTTAATAAAGCTGTTAAAAATAAAGCCATAACTATAAATGCATTATCAGAGGGATTAAAAAGTAAAGAGAAAAAAATTATAGAACCAAAGAGACTGACTCTGAAAAATATTTATAATTGAAAGATAGGAGAAAGAAAGTTGATAAGGAGGCAACCAATACATTCAAAAATCTCCTCGAGAAAATGCCCTGAATTTGAAAACTTAAATATAATTGTGGTATTTGACAGTGCTCATAAGAACATTCGTAGTGTTGAAACTAACAGTTTCAAGACGGTAAGTCATAAATAAATAGGAAGTAAGTAAATGAAGTAATAGGCACATTTTTAAGATTTTCCTGAGGGTAAAAGGAGAATGGCAACTCTAAATAGCAAGAGGACTTGTCCAACTCCTGGACTTTCAGTAGATTCAGTAAACTGTCTAATCTACAAGTTCTCATAATAGGCCAAAAGTGTCAGAATGGCATATCCAAGTGTAATCCTTAGACGGGTAGGAGTAAAGTATGACAGAGAACAAAAATACATGCCAGGACCAAAGAGTGAAAAGCAAGGTCACAAAAGTGGATTAGATTCCAGAGTCATGAGCCCTCCAGGAAGCAGTTGGAAACTAATGTACAAGGAGATGTGTATAATTTTTGAATAAGTGAATGATTCAATAACTGGATGCATCAGTTTATCTTCTCTTCACTCACAAAAACTGTCCAGGCTTTTATTTCCTCAGGGCTGTTTCTATATGTATTTTCACTTTGAAGCTATGGAGCCTCCAATTTATCATTCTTAAAATACTACTTTCCTATTTAACGTATACTTACTGAACTTCTGCTGGGGAAACAGATTTGTGCAATTCAAAGAAGGCAAGATTTAATTGTTGTAAGTTCTGGGTCCAAGTCTTAATTCCTTTATTTTACTACATTGTGATTATGGATAGGTTATCTTTTTTTGCTTCAATTTCATCTTTAAATTGGAAGAGATGAGGTTAGTAAGTAATGCCCATTCCAGAGGGGACTGGAAAATTTGAAGTATATAGCATAATACCTAGTATATTACAGGCACTCAAAAATATTGATGAAAGAAGACACTCAAGTGTTATGTGTTTTCAAATACTTTTAAATTTAAGGAGATTAACTTATTAATCCTGTTTCAAACAGCAAGAGAGGAGTGATAAAATGTCTAAACAATTTTCTAGAACAAGAAATTTTGTAACTTGTAGCCTAAATACAAAGATGGATAGTACACTTTAATGACAATTCAGTAGTTTAATTGAAGAAAGACTTCCATGTTTCAAATTTTATCCTTTTCAATATGTTTTGAAAAAATAAAATTGGACATGGATTCAGCTGGAAACCATCATTCTCAGAAAACTATTGCAAGAACAGAAAACCAAACACCGTATGTTCTCACTCATAGGTGGGAATTGAACAATGAGAACACTTGGACGTAGGAAGGGGAACATCACACACCAGGGCCTATTGTGGGGAGGGGGGAGGGGGAAGGGATATCATTAGGAGATATACCTAATGTAAATGACGAGTTAATGAGGGCAGCACACCAACATGGCACATATATACATATGTAACAAACCTGCACGTTGTGCATGTGTACCCTAGAACTTAAAGTATAATTTTTAAAAAATTGGTGCATAACTTCTCTTTATGTAGCTTGGCCCCCGAAACTAGGTTACACTTAATTAAAGTGGCCCTATGAGTTGAGAGGGTCTATGACCTTCTTTCAGGGCCATGTGAAGAAACAGGACTTACCCCTTGTCTGTGTGGATGCTGTGGCACCTGTTGAGACCCTGTGGCGGAGGAGTTGCTACTCCCTGCCAGGGTCAACCAGCATCCGTGGGCACTTGCAGACAGCACAATCACTCCCTCTCTCCATGTTTCTTTGCCAGCAACAGAAACTGAAACTCTTAGGGAATAGCAAGAACAATAGTTCTTGGGCTAGGAATCTCCTCCTTTTCCTTGCAAGGTGTGGAAGAGAGTTGTGGATCTGTGCTAATTATGCACCTTTTCCTTGCAAGGTGTGGAAGAGAGTTGTGGATCTGTGCTAATTATGCAAAGAGTCACTCATTTTAAAGGAAAGCAATTATTCTGGAAATAAGCATTTAGTTTTCCTTTATGTTTCAGGCGCTTTCCATTATTTATATAACCCTCACAACCTCTCTTTCAGATAGATGACAGTTATCCCCATTTTATAGGCAATGAAACTGACATTCATGAATTATTCAAATATCACATCCAAGCTCACATAGCCAGGGCTATATGATATGATAGGGCTGATATTTGGAGCCAGATTTTCTTTAGTATAGTACACTGGAGAATCCAAGCTCAGTACCGGGGCAGCCAGCAGGGGTAGGGGGAGAACAACTAATTTTGTTTTCATGGTCACCTGAGTAATTAATAATGACGAGTGGGAGTAGAGGGTAGTCAGCTCTCAAATAGTGGGCAGGAGAAAGCCCTCAGTGTTGGCTTTTGAAGAATTTATTTTTAATCAGATTAACAGACTCCCAGTTGCTTAAATTATTAAAATACTCCATTGACCCTTTTTAATGGAACTCTGTAATCTGGTCTTGATGTATTTTGTAATAATATGTTTTCCACTTTATCTTGTTAACCATGTGATCCAGCAACTGCCATTGCCTCAGGGGCCTACAGATGTAACTATTTCTTTCTTGCCTTTTTACTTTATAAAAAAATCTATCACTGCATGCTGGGAATATTTTCTCCCATTGCTGTGAAGCCTTCCATGACCATGGAGATTCACAACTGTCTCCCCTTGTCTGACCCTCTGTAGAATTTATAGTCAGCACCATATCCTTTTGAGAATGACTTGCTTTCTCAATGAGATTACACAATTCTCAATCGTTTTTATACCTGTGTGTTCTCACTAGTGTCTAGTATGTTATACAAATAGAATGCAGGCAATACCTATTATTCAATGGATAAAGTGAAATTTTCTGAAAGCTGAGGAAAACAGATACCATCAAGAAAAAAACTGTCTTAGATTACTTTGTGAAAATTTAGTACAAATATAAAACAAGGACTTAAATTTAAAACCAGAGATGGAAAAATACCTAAAAGAACAATGAAACAGTTTATCAGTTAATTGAATTCAGAAATTAATCATTTTTATATGCATGCAGTGTCCCTGTTTCTACTCTAAGTTCAAGTATGAATGCCAACACTGAATTCAAATAGAACTTTTGTGAATGAGTAACTAGCTCAAAGTCAGCAATAGAAGCATGCTGCTTGTCTGTTTCCCAAGAAATATCCTGGAAGCTACGGGTATAACTAAAAGGTCACTACAGTACCCCAGATTTTGCATTATTAAGGCTTCTGGGAATGTGACTCTACATCAAGATGCCATCTCTTAGCCTACTTAAGTTTTTAAAGCAATAAGCTTTTGTGACCTTATAAAATGATATATCTTCCCAGAACCACCTCCTAAAGCATAGAAGAAAGATGTAATAAAGGCAAAGTCATTGAGCGTCTTTGTACAATAATGACAGTTTGAAAACTATATTTAGGTAACAGGAACCCATGCGTAGATATACATGATTATACTTTCATTTGTTGGGCATTTCCATTCAAATAAATTAGTATTGATTAACTGATTTTGCATCCAATTGTCTTTACCTAGGTAACATCATTGAACTATTGTGTGTGTGTTTGTGTGTGTTGATGTTGAGTTATAGTCTCCGGTCACTACTGGATTAATATTGTGGATGTTTAAAGAAAAGCAGAGAGCATGGTTCTTCCCCTCTAGAAATACTTGACTTTGGAAACATCACTTGAGAGTTCTCTTAACCTGATGATTGAATCCAAGGTTCCTTTATTTAAGCAAAATGTTCTAAAGCACTGATATGGCCACAGCTGGATTTTAATACTCATTTTCGCTGAATGCACACACTGGCATTCTATATCAGAAACATTATTATCAATTTAAAAAACATGTAACATTCATCTGTTTTCTTCCCACTTTGATTTTTAGCCCAGAGGTAACTCTATGAAAGCCAGGTCAGATGTTTTCTGTATACAAATTTCAAAGTTTATCAAAAATGAGACACAGAGAAAATTATACACACACACACACACACACACACACACATACATGGATACACATATATATATCTCACATACACCACATTTTCTTTATCCACTCATTCATTGATGAGTGCTTAAGTTGGTTCCATATCTTTGCAATTGTGAATTGTGCTGCAGTAAACATATACATGCTGGTGTCTTTTTGATATAAGGATTTTTCCTTTGGGTAGATATCCAGGAGCGGGATTGCTGATCGATAGGTTAATGCAGCAGTAATTAATTAAAGTAATTTTACCATTAAAGGAATGGCAAAACTCACAATTACTGTTGTACAAACTGAATACTTTTGCTTCTTTAAGAAACCTCAATACTGTTTTCCATATTGGTTGTGCAAATTTACATTCCCACCAGCAATGCATAAGCATTTCCTTTTCACTACATGTATGACAACATCTGTTGTTTTTTGACTGTTTAATAATGACCATTTTTGCAAGGGAAAGGTGGTGTCTCATTGCGGTTTTAATTTGAATTTCCTGGTGATTAGTGATGTTGAGCATTTTGTTCATATGCTCATTAACCATTTCTGTATATTATTTTGATAAATATCTACTTATGCCATTTGCCTGCTTTTTGATGGAATATTTTTGTTTCTTGATGATTTGAGTTCCTTGTAGATTCCTGATATTAGTCCTTTTCTCCAACTCTGTGGGTTGTCTGTTTACTCTGCTGATTATTTGTTTTGCTGTGAAGACCTTTTAGTTTAATTAGGTCCTATTTATTTATTTTTGGTTTTATTGCATTTGCTTTCGGAGACTTAGTCATAAATTCTTTGCCTAAACTAATATCCAGAAGAGTTTTTCTTGTTTATCTTCTACAGTTTTAATGGTTTTAGGTCTTAGATTTAACTCTTTGATCTATCACGAGTTGATTTTTTGTATGAGAGATAGGGATCCAATTTCATTCTTCCACATGTGGGAATCCATTTTTCCCTGCACCATTTTTTTAGTAGGATGTCCTTTTGCCAATTTATGTTTTGTATGCTTTGTCAAAGATAAACCAGTAAGACTGTAAGTATTTGGTTTTATTTCTGGGTACTCTATTCTGTTCCATTGGTCTAGTGTCTACTTTTATAGCAGTACCATGCTGTTTTGGTAACTATAGCCTTGTAGTATAATTTGAAGTCAGGTAATGTGATGCATCTAGATTTGTTCTTTTTGCTTAGGATTACTTTAGCTATTCAGGCTCTGTTTTGGTTCCATATGAATTTTAGAATTTTTTTTTATTCTGTGAAAAATGATGTTATGAAGGGGTGGCCTGCCCCTCCACACCTGTGGGTGCTTCTCGTTAGGTGGAACGAGAGACTTGAGAAAAAGAATAATACACAGAGACAAAGTATAGAGAAAGAAAAGCGGGGCCTAGGGGACCAGTGCTGTGCTTACAGAGGACCCACACCGGCACCAGCCCCTGAGTTCCCTCAGTATTTATTGCTCAAAAGATAAGGGAGTAAATCAGCAGTAAGACATACAGATACACGGAGATGTTCCATTTGCCCAGGGACGGGCAGGAGACAGATGTTTTTCTTTTACTGAGATTTAAGAGAATGGTACTGACCTTCAACCACAAGCAGGCTTTAAGCATTTGCCTAACAAAGCACATTCCTTACAGCCCAAAATCTTTT
>NW_016809173.1:961013-968005 GCF_001698545.2 Rhinopithecus bieti | reverse complement strand
GTGGCGATTCCTCAAGGATCTAGAACTAGAAATACCATTTGACCCAGCCATCCCATTACTGGGTATATACCCAAAGGATTATATGTCATGCTGTTACAAAGACACATGCACACGTATGTTTATTGCAGCACTATTCACAATAGCAAAGACTTGGAATCAACCCAAATGTCCATCAGTGACAGACTGGATTAAGAAAATGTGGCACATATACACCATGGAATACTATACAGTCATGAAAAAGGATGAGTTTGTGTCTTTTTTAGGGACATGGATGCAGCTGGAAACCATCATTCTCAGCAAACTCTTGCAAGAACAGAAAACCAAATACCGCATGTTCTCACTCATAGGTGGGATCTGAACAATGAGATCACTTGGACACAGGAAGGGGGGCATCACACACCGTGTCCTATTTTAGGGAGAGGGTGGGGGGAGAGATAACATTAGGAGATATACCTAATGCAAATGACAAGTTAATGGGTGCAGCACACCAACATGACACATGTATACATATGTAACAAACTTGCACATTGTGTACATGTACGCTAGAACTTAAAGTATAATAATAATAAAACAATATATCTCTTTAGAAAATTTTTCATTCACATCCTGAATTTTTTTTTTGTTTCTTTGTGTTGGTTTTGTCTTTCCCTGATATCTCTTTGAAGAGCTTAATAATCCACCTTCTGAATTATTTATCTTGTATTTGAAATATTTCATTTTGGTTTGAATCCATTGCTGTAGAGTTAGTATGATTTTTAGGGTTATTATAGAACCCTGTTTTGTCATACTACCGTAATTATTTGTCTGGTTTCTCCTCATTTAGGTAGGCTATTTGTTCTAATTATTCCTGAACTTGTTTTTATTTGATTTTTTAAAAATTTCTTTTCCCCCCATAAGGATGTGACTTTAATATGTATAGTGTATTATTCCCTAATTTGGCTCTTGGTGGTTTTAGGAGTGAAGAACATGTGTAGGTTCCTTGGTTATAGAGAAACTTTTTATAATGGCTTTCTCAGATACTGGAAGTAGCGGCAATATGCTGGGTATGTGAGCAAATTAACTGTCTCTTATGGGGTTGGAATGGTAGAGATCTCCTGAAGCTTATCTGAGTCCCTCATGGTTTGCACTTTTTCATTTATTTATTTTACCCCAATATTTTATTTACTGGGTTGAATAGTTCAGGCTTCACACCAATAGGGGACGTGTTCCTGAGTAGAAACCAGTTGTGGGTAAAGCAGGTAAATAAATGCAATAATTAATGGTTGGCAGAGGTCCCCACCTTGACAGAGGTGGCTGGAGGAGCTCTCAGAGAAATGCACTGAAGTCTTATCAGAGGGAAAGATGAGACCCACCTCAGCTCCCCTGTGAGGACAGCAGGAAAGCATATCACCTCCCAGACATGCTCCTGAGTCAGTGTTCTGGCTCTTTAGATCCAACAGACACTTTTTTAATCTGCAGGAATGTTGATGTCCCAAGTAGAGAAGAACTGTGACTCTATCCCTTGTGCAAACCTGAACCTAGAGGGACTTCTTCTGTGGGGATGTGATCACCCTGAAATGTTCCAGAAAGGTTGTCTATAGGTGCACCCACACTGAGCTCCTGTGGGAGAAGTTGGGTTCCTAATTTTTGAAATGTAAATATATAGGGAAAAATAGTGGTCACATCTTCTTGGCACCTTGGACTTAGCCCAGGGATCTAGTCCAGAGCATTTGGCGCTGGTAGTTCAGAGTAATTAACCAGAGAGAGGGCCACAGATCTAACTTTCATGTTATATGAAGAGTAAGATGATTCTAGAGGAAGTGACAGACTACATCACCTAACTTACATCATATACCTTTCCCTGTTTCTGGAGGCTAGGGCTTTTCACAAGCACCCTGAAAAATCCAGGGGCATTTAATCTTCCCAGAGCTTCCTACAGGCTAGATTTATTGATAGATGCTTCCCAATATATTATTTCATTGCCACAAGAAGTCTGCATGATAACTATCATTATGCTGGAGTTTAAATTTGAGAAAAATGAGACTTGGCAAGTGTAAAACAATGGGCCCAAGACTCTGCAGCTAGAGTAGTTATTGGCTTGGTAAAAAAAATTTCTGCCTGGCTCCAAGACTATCCTGTTTCCTCTGTACCACACTGAAGTGAAGGAGAACATATTCAAGTAATCTCTTGTCCTAGGATATCTTTGACAAATAAAACAAGAAATTACTTTAGAAAATGCTTTCACTATATATAAAGTTAAAAACCTAAAGGAAAATGAAACCACATTGATACCTCAGGTCTGGGTCAAACTCAGGAGGGAAAAAAAGCCCCCAAACTTGAAGCTTTTCTTGTAATTTTCAAAGGAAAACATAAGTATCTCATGTCAGAAAGTAGACTTTTCTAAAAAGCAAAACTATTCCAAAATATGTTATTTTCTGGTGTTAATCCTCAGATGAACACATCTCTCTTTATTGAGTGACTTTTACTCTTTCAAGTTAACCCCCAGAGACCCGTTCTGAGAGCTAAGATAAGCACTGCTAAGCAAATGTACAACAACATATCACAGATACGAGAAAAATTTTCTACACACCTAAAGCCTAAGGATAAAATTTAAATAATGGGAGACAGGCTGAAGCTTGAGATCCAGATGTTATTACTCTACTAATGGCACTCTTTAAGCCTGAAGTCAAATGCAAGGCAAAAACAATATTTTTCTTTTGTTGAAATAAATAATTTCTATAACCTGAGCAGAACACAGATGAACTAGCAATCTCCTCATTTCCTTGTTCCCTCACTCATTCCACGACAAAACAAAGGAAATCAATCAAATTAAAACATAGCAAAACATAGTGGTTTTATATCGGATTTTTTTTTTTTTTTGCCTATTTATTCATTTATTTATTTGAGACAGAATCTCACTCTGTCACCCAGGCTGGAGTGAAGTGGTGCAATCTTGGCTCACTGTAACCTCCGCCTCTGGGTTCAAGCAATTCTTCTGCCTCAGCCTCCCGAGTAGCTGGGACTATAGGCATGCACCACCACACCTGGCTATTTTTTGTATTTTTAGTAGAGACAAGGTTTTACCATATTGGTCAGGCTGATCTTGAACTCCTGACCTCTTGGTCCGCCCACCTCTGCTTCCCAAAATGCTGGGATTACAGGCGTGAGCCTCCACACCTGGCCTTCGCCTTTTTAAGAAGTGATAAAAAGAATCAAACTTTCATAAACTAACAACCTTTCCAATTGATAGCAAATAATACAAAACATTTTACAATGTGTCCTCAAAATTACAGTTTTGCAGTGTTTTAAATAATTGTGAATCATAGAACACTTATTTGTAAAATGTCAAATGACTAACAACTGATTCAGGGATTAATTAGAAGAATAAAGGAAAGAGCAATATGATGCACTGTTCAAATTGGAGTTAAGATCTTTTCTTAAAATTTAATATGACATAAATTGTTGGGGGCAGGAGATGTGAAACTATTTTTTTGATATCCCCCCAATAAATTAAACATGGTCAGAGAAAACTTAAAACTAATAAATCTGAGATTCAAAAGCATCTGTAAAGAACTTATCAAGATTATTTTATTTTCTAAGAAAGCTATAAATTATAATAGGGACTGATAGAATTGTATAAAAGGAAACATGAGGATTATATATACATTTGTCCTCTAGATGTACTAATATTGTACTTTGTCACTTTCCAAATTCACTGTATTGTGAAGCTTTCTGTCACACAAGTCTTTTCAGGCTTACCTTTCGTGCCTTAGAACCTCTCAGCTACTCAAGAATCCGCTGAGTTTTTTATTCTCCAGCGTCTCAGGTCCTTGTCTTCTTCAAAGGTTAAATTTAGCTTATTCATAATTTTCCTATTTAGTCTTTTCATTTAGGTTGAAAGTCCCTTGAAATCATGAGTTTTCTATTACATGCTATATAGGTCTACACAAAACTCAGTCTGGGACTGGGATGTTGTTTGCAGAAAGGAATATTGAAAGAGGTTTTGGAACTGCAAGACATAAGTCACCAGCCCTGAATGAAACATGTTTAAGCAATTCACTTAAGTGAGATGCTTCCCTTAGGAAGATTCTAAAGGAGTGGACACTAAATGGAGGGTGGCTTTCATAAATGTTCATTTGTCCTTGACTTTGGGAAAAATCAGTGTCTTTTATGGACAGGTAATCATTTGACTAGCTAGGCAAAAATTAAGACTTAAAATAATGTTCACATCGATGCACATCAGAAGAATCATATATAAAATAACATATATTAGAGATCAAGGCAGAAAATATAAAAAGCTTAAAAACCTATAGTAATAGGACCTTATCCAAGTGATTTATTCACTAACTCTACAAAATAATGAAGTTAAAACTGGTCTTTACTATTCCCCAGAGAACAATATCACTACAAAGCACTAAATTACCCCAATTACAACTTGCTTCATTTGGTAATTTAGAGACAAATAGAATGGAGGAGTATGAGGCAGTATCAGTCCCCCAAAGTGTGAGCTAAAACAGATACAACAGACGCTATGGGACCTCACGTGGGTGCTTTTATAGTAGTTACATAAATTGCTTCTCTCATATCACAAGATTTAATTCCTTTCTTACATGGAGCTAAGAACACTTCATTTCTTTCTTTGAAATGTTGAAATGTGTAATAAAATATCATGCATATGAAACCTCTTAAAGACCCGATAAGATTAAAAATAGATCAGGATTAAATAGGGTATTAAGATTTCTACTACCAGTGTAAAAGTGTAGTTCATTGTACTGCAGGCAGTAGGAAAGAGGTTTTACGGCTAGGCTTTCCTTTTCAGATCTGCACAGGTCACATCAGACTTAGCGAAGTTTCCACACTACATATAAAGCAGCTGAATTTATCTCTTCAGATTCTAAGGTTTCCCACATCCTGGATAATGTTTACCTTTTAGTGTAATACATAGCCACCCCACTTAAGAAACTGGTCTTATTAACCTTTGAAAATCTTTAAGTCTTACCTTGTGTCTAACATACTCATGCTTCACTGAGTAATGTTCTGTGGTTCATTCTCATCTTTTCTTTCTTTCTAAAACCTGATAATTCTTTAAAGCCAACTCAAGTTCACACTTACCTTTTTAGATTGTGTCATGACAGATTTCAGTGCTTCTGATGCCATCTGTTTGGTAGGAAAGACATTTCCTTTGAGAGGCAGGTGAAAGGGCAACAAGAAAGTCAGCTAGTAGATAATCTTTAGTTTAGGGACTGTACTCTGGTGGTAAAAAATCATTCTAGAATTTAGTGATTACTTCGCTTTTTCTGTGCTTCCTTTCATACTGACCGAGTTGAACATATAGCTGGGCTAGGACTGACAAAAAAAACAAACAAACAAGCAAACAAAAAAAACCACACATACACACACTTTGGAACTTTGAAAGAAAGACAAGTTGTCTCTGTTTAAGGCTGCTTTACCACAGGAAACAATCAAAACAAAAGATATATAGTAGATAAGAATATAAATGAACATAAAATGAGTGATGGACCTTCCCTCCCTCCATTGGTTCCTCTTTATCTTCCCTAGTTCTTCATAGAAGTAATGTCATTTCCTAGTTAGAAATCTCCTGTAGCTTTTTCCTATCAAGGGCTAGGGAGAGAAGTTAAGTTGGAGGAAGGAAGAAACCAGAGGTTCCATTCCTTTTAAACTTATTAGAGCCCTGTGCCAATTACTCTAGATTCTATTCACTATCATATTAGACAATGAGTTTCTGAGCTAGTTCTGTAGCTTTGCTCCACTAATATTATTGATGATATAATGATCCTGAAGAAGATTTGGCAGTATCCTACCAGAAACATTTTAGGGCTGTGGGTGTTTTGATGTCCAGAGTGGACTCTTGCCAGGGGTGTCTAAGAATTACAACACATCTGCCTGAATAGAACAACAGGTAGCAAGACCCAGAGATACAAGCATGTCTGTACTTAGTGAGTTAAGAGAACAGTAAGGCGAGACTGCATTTGGCTTAATTGTTAAACATAGTTGTTCTTTCCTTCACTGCCTTGCTGTATCATGTGAATTCATTTCTGTTTTCATTTTATGCCCTTTGGAGCATTCTTTGCTTCTTTTGGTTCTAGTCAATTTAACAAATTCCCATCTATTGTTTTGCATTTTGTTTTTCATTTATTTTTTTTCTCCTGTTATTCTTTTAGAATGTTCCTATTTTTAGGTTGGGTTATGAAAAGAGAGCTAGTAAGTTGAATTAAGTGTATCTATTTTTTTTTTCTTGGTTAAGTTGCACACAACTTAATGCCCTTGGTTGTTGGTGATACCTTACTATCTGGAGATTCGTATTGTTTTAAGCAATGGACTAGCATAGATAAGGATCTTAGATTCTCTTAATTACTATTTGTAAACCTTTCCCAAAATTAGGTCTTTTCAACTGCTTCTTTTCTGATACAATGTTTCTGATCAGAAACTTTGTGTAACTTTTTGTATTATTCACTGGATGTAGCCCAAACTCCTTCACTGTCCATTCAAAATCCTTCACAACGTTGTTGTAATATGAAATTTCAGTTTTATAAGCTATCTCTTCTCTAAGCAATAAATATTAGATATCTATTAACCATGACTTGATTTATATGCTATTACTTGGAAAATTCTTCCTTTCCCCCTTATCCTGTATAAATCATAAGCATTCTATGAATGTAACTGAAGCTTCACCTACATTACATTTTAACTCCAAATGCTTTCTCTCTCTTCTGAAATAGTATGTAATTTATTATCCTTACTATTCATTTTAATGCTTTTCATCAATTCTTTTTATTTTATTTTATTATTATTATTATTATTGAGACAGACTCTTGCACTGTTGCCCAGGCTGGAGTGCAGTGGTGCAATCTCGGTCACTGCAGCCTCCACCTCCAGGGTTTAAGCAATTCTCCTGTCTTAGCCTTCCGAGTAGCTGAGATTACAGGCACCCGCCACAATGTCCAGCTGATTTTTTTTTTTTTTTTTTTTTTTTTTTTTTTTTTTTTTTTTTT
>NW_016809173.1:956852-959077 GCF_001698545.2 Rhinopithecus bieti | reverse complement strand
ANTTTTTGTATTTTTAGTAGAGATGGGGTTTCACCATGTTGGTCAGGCTGGTCTTGAACTCCTGACCTTGTGATCCACCCACCTTGGTCTCCCAAAGTGCTGGGATTACAGGCATGAGCCACTGTGCCTGGCCCATGAAGTCTTATTTGAAAACTATTTTCATACATCTACTAGACTGAAAATATTGTAAGAAAGGGCCACTCTTTTTTTGCTTTTATTACTCTTGTATGGCTTTTCCAATAGCAATTACTTAGGAAGTACTTATTGTTTATTTACTAGATCAGGAATAGTGTAGTATAGATTTCCGGAGTCCCCCTATCAAAGAATGGCTCAGGTAAATGGGTTAATGCGGATGATGCTTATTAAGGCTGTAAAGCTAGGTGAAGTAGGCATGTGAGGAGATGATGACTTACACTAGGTTTTTATGTCCAACATGACACCCATTTACCTTTGTTTTTTGAATAGATATATTTGATTGGGATTGTGGAGTGACTTTTAAAAAGCCAAAGATTAATGTGACAAGTAGTAATTGGTGAGTTTGTATTAATCTCATTAGCTAATTGTCTAAATCTCAAACCTTTATGAAACATACACATTTTTTTTTACCAGTACAGATATATATCTTATAATACCATTCTTCTCTCAATATCACATTGCCCAACCTCCATAATGTAACTTTGTACAACAAATACTGAATTCACTAACAAATATTATGTGACATCGTGTAATGAAAAGAATGGCTTTACCTTTTGTCTTCAGATTTCACTACCTTTTCCTTTTTGTCAAGTCTTGTTATGATCTTCAACATCCATCACTAAATTCTAAAAAGTGAAAAAAATGCCAGTTGAGCTAGATATATTGGTATTAGGCACTTTCTACCACATCTAATAATAATATATCAACAGATCACATGACAGAAAGCGATGACAGTCATTCAAAGACAATATGGCTATTGAACAATATACTGATTGCTGACTAGTTCAGGTCAATACAAAAGGAAAATCAGAAGACTGAGGAAATATAACACTGCACAATTCTGTTGTAGGTACAATTCCAGAACCCTGAGAACATTAAGAGAGCCCAGAATATTGCCCGATTCTGACTGACGCCTTCCTAACCTGACTAATTTGAGTTTAAGTTATCCATGGAACATCTAAGTGGGGATGACCTTTAGGTAATTGAATGAATGTATTTGGATCTTGAGTGATGTCAAGTATAGAAGAAATATAGCAATTAACAGTTATTACATGTCTACTATGAATTTGGCAGAACTTTTAGCACTTTATGCATATGAAACATTTAATCTTCACAACAAGCCACTTTAATATTATTACTCTCTTAGCTTAATGCTGAGAAAACTGAGATACAAACAGAGTAAATCATTCATCCACATCAAACCTCTAGAAAGCAGTGGAAGTTGGTTTTGATTCAGGTGTTCTAGTTCTAGGGCATCTGTTCTTACCTATCAGTCTTCTTTTCTAGTAGAACCTGGGTGGTGATTGAAATAGTGATCATGAAGGAAGTTTTTCAGTTAAACAGCTGGTTCAAAATAGTAAATGCTGTCACAATGGCCATTGCATTACTTAAGATTGTGCTAGTCATAATGACAAAATACCTAAACATACGTGATGACTAAGATATATAGTGGCCAAAAACACTGAGAAATTATTTCTCAATCTTGAAAAGTCCAAACATTAATTCGGGGTTCCAACCTCCTTCCAGCTTGTAGTTCTGTCAAACTCAAATGTGGCATCTGAAATTGCTCTGGTCATCTGCATCAAGCCAGCCACAAAGAAGATCAAAGCCATGAATGTAGAGGAGAAGATTTTTGTGGTACATGATACAGGTTGACTCTGTGTCCCCATCTGAATCTCATCTCAAATTGTAATCCCCATAATCCCCAAGTTGAGGGTGGGACCTGGTGGGAGGTGATTGGATCATGGGGGTGGTTTCTCTCATGCTATTCTCATGATAGTGAGTGAGATCTCATGAAATCTGATGGTTTCATAAGAGGCTCCTCCCCATTCACTTGTCTGCTGTCTCTCTGTGTTTTCTCTCTCTTTCTCTCTCTCTCTCTGTCCCTCTCCTGCCACCATGTAAGATGTGCCTCTTACTCTTCCACTATGATTGTAAGTTTCCTGAGGCCTCCCCAGCCCTGCGAAACTGTGAATCAATTAAACCAATTTTCTTTATAAATATATATATATAAATATATATATAAATAG
>NW_016809173.1:927217-956253 GCF_001698545.2 Rhinopithecus bieti | reverse complement strand
TATATATAAATATATATATCGTTTGTTATCACATTTTGTTGGCTAGTGCTTTGTCATATGGTCAGTCTGAAGTCAGCTAACTACAAATGAGTCTAGTAAAGTTAGTCTAGTATGGACCCAGAAACAAGAGGGCATAGGTTGGAGAAAGAGTTTTATGTATCCACAACATCTACTAATGAAACCTGGCTTATTTTATAGGTTTTAAAATTATGTAATTCTTGTCGCATTTGGGACAAATACTGTAAGAAATCTTACAATTTTGAACAAAAATTTAAGATAGTTTTATGATGGCTTCATGCACTTACCTACTTTATTTTATTTTGTTTATTTATTTAGAGACAGAGTCTCACTCTGTCACCCAGGCTGGAGTGCAGTTATACAATGTTTGCTCACTGCAACCTTTGCCCCTCAGTGCAGCCTTTGCCACTCTGCAACTGCTGGAGTGCAGTTATACAATGTTGGCTCACTACAACCTTTGCCTCTTTCAAGCAGTTCTCCTGCCTCAGCCTCCCAAGTAGCTGGGATTACAGATTCCTGCAACCATGCCTGGCTACTTTTTGTATTTTTAGTAGAGATGGGATTTCACCATGATGACCAGGCTGATCTCAAACTCCTGACCTCAAGTGATTCGCTCACCTCAGCCTTCCAAAGTGCCAGGATTATAGTTTTGAGCCACTGCACCCAGCCATACTTCCCTATTTTAAAATAAAAAATTTTTATGCCACTTTGGAATAAAATTGAAATCTCTCTGGCTTTTAAAATTATATGTGCAATAACTATTAATCTTAATCCTTAATTTAGTTTATCTTAATCTTAATCCTTAATTTAGTTTTATATTCAAAGGTTGAGAAATTCACATTTATAAAATGTTGAGGTGCTGTGAATGATGAAACCAAGTTGACATAAAGCATACTGCTATATTCTTAAAATATCTTGTAATACATATTAAAATAAATTCTTCAATTTACCTGCTACAGAATTGAAAAAGAAACATGATTTGCATAAAGACACACATGGAAAACACATTTACATTGGTACTTAATATTCTAAATACAGAGAAAAGTTTAATAGAGGTCTATTTTCCAAAAATAATCCCTAAAATGCTAATTATCAAATAAAGAGACAGCGATACAAGCATCTAATCAGAAACTTGCATTTTCTCCATTAATTGAAGAGAAAACGATGATCAAAGAATATTTTTTATTTTATCCCTTATACTATGCTTTTATTTTGCTCCCCTGTCCCCCGAATTCCCTATGCACACATATAAGACAACTAAATAACCTGAGTAGCAGAAGAAAATCACACATATATGCTAGCAAGATTTTTAACATTTTTTCATTTACACAGAAACTAACAATATGAACCATAAATGAGACAGCAAAAAGCAGTAAATATCTCTGCATCCTGTGACACAAGTATGTAATTATTTTCCCTTGAAATGTATGAGCATTTTTCTGGTAACATTAGGTGTACAAAATTACTAATTATTATAGTTGTGATTCACCATGAATTCCTACAATTATATAAAATAAGATATAATCTTCTTTCCTTTTGAAAGGTTGACATCTAAAAATAGTGACATCTGGAATATCATACTTGAACTCAATAGAAGCTGGGGCATCATACTTGAACTTTGAATATTCAAATTTGATATCCTAATTACATACATTATACAAATGTAAAACTGTACTGACTAAAGTCTAATGAAGGATCTGTGTGCATAATTCAGGTCTGTGTGTACTCTTATGAGGATTTTAGCATTACTATATATATTAAATGAAGAAAAAATGAAAATACTGTTTTAAAATAAAAATTTTAAAAATTAAAATACTGACATTTAAAATATGTGGATATGTTTGGATATCCCAAAGAAATGTAAACAAAATGTCCTATAGGTTCTAATCATTGAACACTGTCTTGCATTTATATAATTTCTCTAGTTTTTGTTCCAAAATTACTCGTGAAAATTGACACCTTTTGCATGCCTCACTCTAAGAGACCACAATGTACTGTGAAATAATCATGCATGCTTTTGTACTCTGAATTTCACAATGATCAGTATGTACTTGGAGGGAGAGAAGAAGAGAAGAAGTGGGGAAATAATTAAATAATGCAGAAATTTCTGCCTGATATTGTACTTAAAGTATTTATAATCCAAGGTGAATCTAATAAAGAAAGTGGGATTTTTGCTGGGATGGGGTGGAGGGTGAGTGTTAGTTTCAGAGGAGCTTTCATAGTGTGAGCATCTTGCAGCCTGATTGTAATTTTAGTGTTTGAAGATTCATAATTGAGATACTAATGGCTCCAAGTGCCAGTCAAAACTTCCATCTGTTGCCAGCTGACAAAACATCTGTCTTATCCATTGTTGGAGGAAAAGCTATTTTTTTTCCTATAGTAATTTAGTTATATACAACATAAGAATTAAGGACTGACTTTATAACATTTACCCTGTGTAAGATGGGATTCCACTGGAATGGATATTTATAGTTCTATATTATTTTTCTATGATCTACTTGTATGTTTACATAGTTCCTTATATTAAGTAGATTTATTTACATTCTTCTCCTTATCTTTCCAAAGAAACTTATAATCATTATTTCAGCATTATTTACATATCCCATTCCTCAGGTTTTTACTTGGTTCACTTATGATAGTAACTAATTTTGAAAGCATCTCAAGGCAATGAGATGTAAGACTTGTAACTAAAACAGGTTTCTTAAATTAGAAAAGAAAACATCAAAATTATCAGTTTCAAATATTCCTAGAGAAGGGTCAATAAATGCACAATAAAATTTATGAAATATGTTATATTTCCAAAGATGTAGAGAATACTATTATGAATCATCCAGTTTAAGGAAATGTTAAAACGTGGAAATAATTCATAAAAGTTTGAGCTTAAAGTTGTCTTTTATAGTTGGATAAAATCAGCAAGAAAGAGAAACATTGGAAGTGCAATAGGGAGCTTATATGGTTAGGCTTTGTGTCCCCAGCCAAATCTCATCTTGAATTATAATCCCCAGGTGTTGAGGGAGAGACTTGGTGGAAGGTTAGTGGATCATTGGGAGGGTTTTCCCCATGCTGTTCTTATGATGATAAGTGAGTTCTCATGAGATCTGATGGTTTTATAAGTGTTTGGCAAGTTTATCCTTTGCTTCCTCTTCTCTGTCCTATCGTCTTGTGAAGAAGGTGCCTGCTCCTCCTTATGCCATGATTGTAAATTTCCTAAGGTCTCCCCAGCCGTGTAAAACTATGAATCAATGAAACCTCTTTTCTTAATAAATTACCCAGTCTCAGGTAGTTATCTTTGTAGCATGTGAGAACAGACTAATACAGAAGCTTTACAATAATAGTAGTCACCAAAGTAAGTGTTACAGCTCTTGCTTGGGCGGACCCATGTAGGGCTGGAGGAGTTTAGAACTTCCTATATTTTATATATCATTTAAATATTTTGAATGTTTAAAATATGCTTAATATTTTAATATAATATTATGTAAATTAATACTATATATTGGTATTATTATTAAAATATTGTATATATTTGGGGTCATCCTAAAGTTGTTTACTTATGTTGGTATATGTTCATTTTGGAGATTGGATGCTAAATATCAATACTCTGAATAAAAGGAGTTTCTAAAAGAAACCTTTTGGAGACATATGGAAATAAATCTTTACTTTTTTTGTAAGCATTTCTTACTGCTTTCAATATGATTTGTATTTTTATATTAAAGTTTCAGGGTTTAATGTTTTAGCAATTTGCTATAATATTAAAAGCTTTACTGGGAGTGGGTTATGATGTATAATTTCTTGCAGAGCCTTAGAGGCTGAAAATGGTGTGCATCTTATTAACTTCATAGCATATTCATGTAGGCCATAGACTACAATCACAATTCCACTATACTCAAAGTCTGGACTCTTGTGCTTTTGTAAGCATTATATGACCTGCAGGAATTCACCCTACATGAGACCTATATCTATAACAGAGAAAAGTTGACAATGGCTTGAAAATGTGGCAATAAGATGACATAGAATTCATAATGTTTCTAAACTCCTAAATAAGAGGTTAGCCTTATCAATATTCTACAAGCCTTACTGATCTGAGTATTTGGAATAATGGACAAAGGTAAATAAAAGGACCTCTGTTAGTTGCAGTAGATTACATTGTAATGTTAGTCAAACATTTTTTTTACTATTATTACTTATGAAAATTATTTGTAGGCACTTTGGTTATTTAAAATTATGTGAGCCTTTCAGCTTCCCAGTAAGATGGGTTTGTGTTTCCACTTTTTAACAATGAAAAGTAAGGTATCTGGTAAGAGTCACAGAGAAAACTAATGACGAACTAGGAAGAAAACTTTTTCTTCATTTCTATGTCATTTGTCCCTGAGTCAAAGAGGTAACCAAACTCAAATTTAAAAATTAAAATGCTACTTATAATCTTTTATTTAAAATTTTACTTTTGAAAAATCTTTATTTTCTAGTAAGCTATATTTTTACATACATACGGTTATTTTAATCTATTTTTTTGTGATATATGATTATTAAAAAATCTAATTGGGTTTCATGGATTGAGAATCTGGCCAAAGAATAGAGAGTCCCTTTTCATGATATTGTTACAATTCTTTCAAATGCATATGAGACTTCAGCTTTCTGCTTATTTTCAGGGTTATTTTATTATTTTTGATGAGTTATAAAAATAGGTATTAATTTTCAAGCATGATTCTCATATACAGTATCATGATGCATACTCATACTTGCAGCCAGGCATCATATTTGTGTTTACAGCTTAGTATGCACCTCCTGTTCTAAAGGAGCATACCTCATCTTTAATCTTTCCATAAACTGCAAAGCAAGGACATGAAGGCTTACAGAGAATATAAATCTTTGAGCTCACATGTTAAGAAGTGGCAGAGAGGTAATGTACATGGAGGTGGAGAGTACAGGGGATGGGTCTGACTCTGGATCCTTTCTTCTTTCGTTACACTATGTGGTCTGCCACCCCACCCTCTCAAATAAATAGAATATCGGTTAGAGAAAATTTATTTCTACCTAATTTTGACATTATAACAAATCTCAGATGTTTTATGGCCTTTTTAAAAATACAGGCATAATTCTAGAATTAGTCACTTACTTTGCAATGTGTCTTGGGTTTAATTGTTTGTTTATTGTTGCTTTATCTTATTACCTTAGGCAGTATCTTTTAGGTGAACTTGACCTCCTTGTACACTTTTTTTTTTTAAATCAATTAAAATTATTTTTTAAATTTATTTTTTCTTCCAATTTTTACTGTAGGTCCAAACAGTACAAATGGTTTGCTACATGGGTAAATTGCAAGTTGAAGGGCTTTAGTGTATAGATTATTTCATCACCTAGGTAATAAGCATAGTACCTGGTAGATAATTTTTTGATCCTTACCTTCCTCTCTACCTCCACCTTTCAGTAGAGCCCTTCTACTGTGTCAACTGTGTCTACTGTGCCTTTCTTTGCATCTATGTGTACTCAATATTTAGTCATAAGTGAAAATATGTGGTATTTTATTTTCTGTTCCCACATTAATTCACTCAGAGTAATGGCCTCTAGTGTCATTCATGTTGCTGCAAAGGATATGATCTTGCTCTTTTTTAGCACTGCATAATATTCCATGATGTATGTGTAACACATTTTCTTTTTCCAGCCTGCCACTGATAGACATTAGGTTGACTCCATGTCTTTGCTATTTTCAGTAGTGTTGTGATGATCATATTTGTGCATGTGTTTTTATGGTAGAACAATTTACATCCTTCTGAGTACATACCAGTAACTGGAACACTGGGTCAAATGGTAGTTCTAAGTTCTTTGAGAAATCTCCAAACTGCTTTCCAGAGTGGCTTAACTAATTTATGTTCCCAACAGCAGAGTATAAGTTTTCCTTTTTCTCTGCAACCTTGGCCAGCATTTTTTATTTATTGACTTTTTAGTAATAGCTATTCTGACTGGTGTGAGATGGTATCACATTGTGGTTTTGATTTGCATTTCTCTAATGACGGGATGTTGAGAATATTTTCATATCCTTGTTGTCCATGTGTATGTCTCCTTTTTTTGATATATTTCCTTTTGGTGGATTTATCAGCCTATTTGAAAAAATAGTTTTGATAAAATGTATTGTAATGTATTGTTTTTCAAGACTATTACATATTTTATGGTTCTTTTAAAATATTTTATAGTATTTCCTTGCATATGTATATTATATATTACTTTTTAAAATATTTTATTTTATTTTATTTTAAATTCCAGAATACATTTGCAGGATGTGCAGGTTTGTTACATGGGTGAATGGTGGTTTGCTGCACATATCAACCCATCACCTTAAGTATTAAGCCCCATATGCATTAGCTATTTATCCTTTTGAGGGGTGGCTATTCATGTTCTTTGCCCATTTATTAATGGGATTGTTTGTTTTTTGCTTGGTAATTAAGTTTCGTATAGATTCTAGATATTAGACCTTTTTCTGGATGCATAGCTTGTAAATATTTTCTCCCATTCTGTAGATTGTCTATTTACTCTGTACATTTCTTTTACTGTGCAGAAGCTTATTAGTTTAATTAGGTCCTACTTGTCAATTTTTACTTTGTTGCAATTGCTTTGGAGTCTTCATCATGAAATCTTTGCCAGAGCCTATGCCCAGAATGGTTTTCTTCTAGGGTTTTTGTAGTATTGGGTTTTACACTTAAATCTTTATTCCATCTGGAGTTGATTTTTGTATATTGTGAGAGGAAGGGGGTCCAGTTTTAATTTTCTGTATATAGCTGACCAGTTATCCTGGCGCCATTTATTGATTTCCTCATTGCTTGTTTTGGTGTCCACTTTGTTAAAGATCATGTGATTGTGGGTATGCAGCATTAGTTCTGGGCTCTGTATTCTACTTCATTGGTCTATGTGCCTGTTTTTTTACCAGTACCATGCTGTTTTGGTCACTGTGGCCTTGCAGTATAGTCTGAAGTAGGGTAATGTGATGCCTCCAGCTTTGTTCTTTTTGTATATGATTTCTTTGGCTATTCGGCCTCTTTTTTGGTTCTATAGGCACTTTAAAATAGATTTTCCAATTCTTTGAAAATGTCATTGACAGTTGGATACAAATAATATTGAATCTTTAAATTGCTTTGGGCAGTATGGTCATTTTAACAATGTTGATTCTTCCAATCCAGGTGCATGGAATGTTTTTCCATTTGTTTGCATTATTTCTGATTTCTTTCAGCGAGGTTTTGTAATTCACATTGCAGAGAACTTTCACTTCCCTGGTTAGTGGTATTTGTGTGTGTGTGTGTGTAGGGGTGGCTATTGTAAATAGGATTGCATTATTGATTTGGTTCTCAGCTTGGACATTGTTGGTCTGTAGAAATCCTAGTGATTTTTCTTTTCTTTTCTTTCTTTCTTTCTTTTAATTTTAATTTTAATTTTAATTTTATTTTATTTTGAGATGGAGTCTTGCTCTTATCACCGAGGCTGGAGTGCAATGGCTCACTGCAACCTCTGCCTCCTTTTTTGTCTGAAATTAGAATAGCAGCTCCTGCTTTTTTAAATTTTCCATTTGCTTGGTAGATTTTTCTCTATTCTTTTACTTTGAGCCTATTTGTAATTGCATGTGAGTTGGGTCTCTTGAAGACAACATACAGTTGGGTCTTGCTTCTTTATCCAACTTGCTCCTCTGTACCTTTTAAAAGGGGGATTTAGCCTATTTACATTCAAGGTTAATATTGATATGTGAGGATCCCATTATCATATTGTTAGCTAGTTGTTAGGCAGAATTAATTGTGTAGGCGCTTTATAGTGTCAGTGGTCTATGTACTTAAGTGTGTGTTGTAGTGGCAAGTAATGGTATTTTATTTCCATGTTTACCACTCCTTTAAGGACCTCTTGTAAGATAGGTCTAGTGATATGAATTCTCAGGGTGATATTTTAAAGAGAGAATTTTAAAAAGTACAAGCTGAATCCTTAAAAGAGTGTTTCTCAAAAGATGGTTAACGATATCCTTAGCTGCTCATTAAAAGGCAAATTTCTAGACCCAAATGCTGATTAACAGAATGAGAATTTCTGCTGCAGGGTATAAGACTACGTATTATGACAAGCCCCTTCAAGTAATTCTTATTCACTTTAATGTGAGAAAATCGCTCTTTAAAAGTGTACAAAGTATTCTGGAAAATGTGATTTTAAAAATCTATATATTATTGTCATTCATATTTAATTTTCTGAGAAACATGAAAAAATCTACATTTTTTTTCCTGAATATTTTGTTTTGGGAATGTTCTATTATATTTCAGATTTATAAGATGTCAGTATTTCAATATATTATATCTTAGTTTTGTAAAATCATATTAGGGTCACATTGAATACATCATAGTTGTCTAATAGTAACATTTAAAAATCTTGAGGACCAGTGCTCTCAGGAATAGACCATGGATATATATGTGTTAATTTAATAAGAAAGGCAGCAACTGATGATTACTACAGATAATATATCTCATGCTTGATTCCCAGTAAGTGCATCATTATAAACCTTTTTCAACTGTAGCATAGCGTATGAAATTGTGATGTAACTCCTAGTTTGTTGTAACAGCATTTCAATACATGACTGAGCCATTTTTTTGTAGAATCAAAGTTTTCTGTACAAGTGAAGGACTCGTAATTAAATGTAATCAAACTAGGCATGCAGAACGTGAATATTTCCTTCATATCAGATAAATATGTATCAAAATGTAGAAGAATGAATAGATTATTATTAACATTGCATAAATTTCATTCTTGGCATTTTAATAATCTTCAAGTGTAGGAAAATACTTCTTTATGTCTGCAAATCCAATTATTTGACCCTCATCTCAAAGCATTATTATTCTTATTAAGAATTTGTTTGTGTTTTTTTAGTTGTTTTAAAACACATTTTAAAGATATTTCTTTAATAGTCAATGTTGTTCTTTAACATTAGGATTGGGCGTTCCCAAAACTGCTTGCTTATTTAATAAACAAGGTAGTTTTCCCTAGCAAAAGAAGGAAATACATAAACAATACATTTTGAAAACTAGCACAGTTTGAATTTTTATACCTTCTAAGATGTCTGCATGCATACATCCACAATATTCCCCTCTCTTAAAACAACTTTTATTTCTTAATAATTTTTATTACAGTTAAACATATAGGTAGAGATGTATGTACAATTCAATCAGTTATCACTACATGGACATTTATGTTATCTCTAGTAGTAAAACATTACTACCATGCGGGGGCTTACCGTGTATCCTTTCCCAATTACAAATTCTGATCCCCTCGCCAGAAGAAATCTCTCTCGATATCTAATACCATAGTTCAGTTTTGTCTTCTTGCATAAGTAGAATCAAACAAAATGTGTTCTTTTTGTGTGGCTTCCCTTGCTCCACATTATTTTTGTAAAATTAATTACTATTTTTACTTGTAGTAGCTGTTAATTTTATTGATGCAACCATGTTACTTGCAGGAATACAGCACAATTTACTTATCTATGCTGTTGTTGATAGACATTGGGATGATGCTGTGAATATTCTTGTGTATTTCTGTTGGCTTCTACTAGTCAATAACTGAAACACATACAATTAATGATTTACATACAGTTTACTTGTATACAAGAAAAAAACTAATGGACTGATTTCTTCTAGCAAATACAAAAGCAGACTTTTTATACATGGAAGAAAGGAAAAATAGAAAAGGACAAACTTCAGTTAAAATGCCGTATTTTATTTTCCATAATTTGAATAAGATGCTGATTATCTGGCAGTGAGTAAAGAGACCAATCAGGGTTTTCTGCCTTTGGACACTGAAGTGATCTTAAAAGAAACCATTTTCAGTAGTTTGAGGATTTTCCAGAATATCTTGGTTGTTTAACATGGACACATAAGTAGCAGAATATATTTGTAGTCTGACTGCCAGGGTCTTTTTTTTAACTTGTTCAGCCCAGTCATGCAAGATTTGTATCATTTCCCATACAACTCATAAACTTATTTGTGCATTTAGCTGGATAATATACTTAAGAAATATAAACAATGTATTATAGGCAATGTGTGTGCTAAACTGCATGCTTTCCAAAATGTTTGTGGAAGAAGTTTAAATACCTGCTAGTAGTTTATAGAGTTCTACTTTTTTATTATCTCCAACATTTTTTAATGACATCTTTTGGTGGGTGTGGAACAGCACCTCATTGTATTTTTAAATTACATTTGCCTTTCCTTTAACCTCAGGGATAATCCAAGGGTTTGACTATTCATTGAATCTTTCTTTCATCATTAAGTCAATGAATTTAGGGAATTGTATGTATAATTTCCAATATAAATGTTGTGTACCAAACTGAGGTACTTGTACCTCACTGTGGGGGTTGTTCATTGAGAAATTATTAACACTGACAAGGGAAGTCTAATTGATGAGGTGCAACTAAGATGGGAAATGGCAGCTAGTCATTTTTCCCTGAGAGGGCTATGGGATAGCAATATATTTAGAAATGAGTGCTTCACAGGTGATCCAAGAACAATTGGTCTTCTCTCTTGACTGTGTTACCTACAGTGAGGAGAGAGACCATCAAAAAGTTCCACTTGGGAATTATGAGCCTTCAGTATGCCATTATTGTACAAATTGTGTTGCTGTTCTGTATGCTTTCTTAAAAATTTTCGTGATGAATGTAACCTGTTGTATCTCATGAATTTGACTGTACATCAAAAACTAAGCTTATTGTTGTTGGTTAAGCAGAGTGGGTTTTAAATTTACAAATGGAATAACTTCTCATATAATTTGTGACCACTTTTAAAACTATTTTAGAAAGTTTCAGGAAGTTGGTATTTGATATATTTGTCAATTTTCTATTGGGTTCTCTGTATTTTCATATTAATTTGAAAGAATTGGCTATAATTTTGAACATAAGCTCTTTGTCACTTATATTTGTTCTAAAACCTTGCCTTAAATTTTATTGAAGACTTTAATTCTAAGTTTTGATATATTCTCTTTTATCAATATTTTATTATAGTTAGTGCTTCTTATATTCTGTTTAAAAAATATTTTACTACTTTAAACTGTTTTGTCTTTCTCACTCTCTCTCTCTCCCCTCTACTCCCTCCTTCCCTCCTCCCATATATATGTGTGTATATATTACATTAAAACTCTCAGCATCACATTACATCTAACCTTACACTAGCATCTACACAGAGGCTTCCCACCTATCATATAACTATCTATGTTTCGGAATAACACTAACCTAACATGAATGCTCCCTTTGATGTACTAGAGCACATTCACACTAGCTTCCACCCAATTTCAAAGTCATTTCCATATTGTTAGGTATTTGTTACATCGGCACCCCCTGTCTCAGTACCAATTTCTGTCTCAGTCTATTCAGGCACTTATGACGCAACATCATAGACTGGATGCCTTGTAAACAACAGAAATTTGTTTCTCACTGTTTTGAAGGCTGGGAAGTCCAAGATCAAGGCCTGGTAGATTCAATTTCTGAAGAAGTCCCATTTCCTTGTTTATAAATTGCATTCTCACTCTGTCTTCACTCAAGAGGGAGAATGAGGGAACCACTTTGAGTTTTTTTTTATAAGGACATAAGCTCCGTGCATCAGGGCTCTATTCTTTGGACCTACTTACCTCACAAAACCCCACCTTCAAATACCATCATATTGGGATATTCTAATAATTCCTCCCTCTAAAAGATAGCACTGAGTAGCTGTTATCAGCATGGACCATACAGCTAGACTGTTTGGGTTGAAATCCCAGCTCTGACACTATCTGTGTGACCTTGAGCAGCTTAGTTATTCCCTCATGCTCAATTTTAATATCTTTTATAATAAAGATAATAATAATACTTACATCACAGGATTGTGAGGGATAAATGAGTTATTATTTGTAAATGATTTATAAGAGGGCTTTGCAGATTGTTAGCATGATAATAACTTTAATTAAAAAATTTCTTCTGCACCATCAGAATTAACTTTCTACTAGATTATTTTCATAACCATACATAATTTTTAGTTTCTCTTTTATTAAAAAAACACTTCCTCATAACTCCAATTCCCCTTTAGTTACTGCCTCAATTTTATCCCCTTTACAGCAGAACTCCTAAAGAGAATTGACTCTATTCCCTGTCTCTGGGTCATCTTGTATTATTCCAGGTTTTTGTCCATACCACTCCCTAAATCTGTTCTTCTCAAAGTCACAAGTCACTTCGATGCTGCTAAGTCCCATGATAAATTCTCAATTTTCATTTTTTCTTTGATTGTTAGCAATACTTCATATATTACACAGTTAATTACACTGTTAATTTCTCCCTCTTTTAGATATTCTTTGTTCTCTTGGCTTCTAAGACTCCATATGCTCTTAATTTCCCTGTCATTTCATTGGTTACTTCTTTTCAGTCTGCTTTTCCAGTTATTTTCTTTCTCCTTGACTTCTTAAAATAGACGAATTCCAGGTCTCCATCACGGGTCCTTTTCTGTTTTGTTACTTTCCTCAATTTCTTGGTGAGCTAATTTCTGCCCATGACTTTGTTGTTGCTGTTGTTGTTGTTGTTGTTTTTTGAGACAGAGTCTTGTTCTGTCACCCAGGCTGGAGTGCTGTGTCACGATCTCTGATCACTGCAACCTCTGCCTCCCAGATTCAAGCGATTCTCATGCCTCAACCTCTTTGTATTCTGCACTATCATATTGACTCTCTACCCAGCCCTGTCACATTTTTTATCTCCTCCCTTTTCCATTTGCTGACTATACTTCAGTCACATTAGAATCCTTGCCATTTCTTGAGCGTTACAAAAAGACTCGCATTGTAGGACTTTCATACTACAGATTTTGCCTTCTTGCAATGCTCTTCCCTAGATAACCATATCATTAACTCCCTCATGATTTTCAAGTGATTGCTCAGATTCTACCTCCACAATGTGGCCCGTTTTTACTATCCTATTTAATTCTGTAACTGTGCTTTTTATGAAGATGTGTTCTTCATTGACTTTATTCTGCTATTCTCTATCATGATTTTTTTTCCATGGCACTTAAATCATATAATATACTATGAAGCTTACTTATTCATTATTTCATTATTTATTTTGTTTTTCCTGCTGGAATATATGCTCAGTGAGGGTAAAATTATGTACATCTTTTTCATTTATATATATATAGTATATATATGTATATATAATATATAATAGTATAATAATATATAATATATAATATATATATATATAATATATAATATATAATATATAATCTATATAATATATATATAATATATAATATATAATAATATATAATATATAATATATATAATAAATATATATCATAATGATATAATATACGTATTAAATATACTATATACTAAAGACTAGACTTGATTAGATACCTGTAGTAAATATTTCTTGAATGGATGAATAAAACAAAGAGAATAGAAGGAGACCTAAAACACTGCCATGTTCTACTGTCCATGCCAGCACTCTAATAATTTTCTTAGGAAGCCCAATTGAATATTTAAAAGTTTTTAACTTTGAATTATTAAGAACAAGGGATATAGCAACTTTTTCATTATTCACTAACAAATGCAGGCTGTTTGCCATTTCATATATATGAAGGTTTAGATAATCTCCTATGAAATGGTATTCAAAAAATATTGTTTTTAAATCCCCCTATTTAGAAGCATTACTATATTTTCAAACATTAGTAATCATGGTTTGAACTATACACCGTTCTTTTAATTTATTTACTTAATAGTCTAAATGTAGAGTATCAAGAAGCCAATGTGATACGTGAGGATCAAATTTGCACAAGATAGAGTAATTTTACTGCTCAGGGCAGACAGTTCTCTGCTTATCTCCAATAATGCTTGAGTGAATAATACAGACCTATGGCCAAGGTGTTCATAATAAGATATTTGAATTTTGAAACTATTCTGCAGGTACCTGGGGCTAGTTTGTTTAGGCATGTATTGACTAATGGTTTGCATCAAGGTTGGCAAGTCACATTCCCTGGCTTTGCTAGAAGATCCCACTATAAACAGCTTCCCCAGCTCTCTTGAAACCAGGATTTCTCACACGTATCTTGGTGGTTCATGATCTGGAAATGAAGCACATCCTGGGCATGAATTCCAGGGAGCTGTGCCTGGAAGTGTTTGGGGCTCCCAAGTCTTATTTATGCTTTCTTTTTCCTGAAATATCACATCCTTTACCTTTATTAAAGGACTAATGCATGTGTATGTAATCTATGGATTTTTGTGAGTTCTTTCAATTATATTTGTATAATTTATACAGTGTTTATGCTTTTTTTCAAGAAAGACATTACTATATATTTTAAGTTATAATTATTTCAGTGTGGTTTTCATAATGTTTATTAGAAAGAGGTGGGCAATATTTTTTTATCAGTTATATAACCAACTTCTAGCTTCTCATAAATTGTCATATTTTCCTTGTTATTTTGAAACACCAATATGAAGATCAAAGACCTTCAGTAGGGTAGGCTGATAATCAGATTTTTCATTATTATGAGATGATTTGACTACTGTTTTGTCACTTCTTAACTTATGTGTGTCATATAGACCTTTAAGGCCATGTTGTATTTTTTTTTTAATATAGTTCTCTTTATTTTTATACCAGCATGAAATTATATTTTACTTCTGTAACTCTAATAATTGTCAAATGTATTTTAAACTGGCTTCTTTTCAATGGTCGAAGTGAATTACTTTTATCCAACTTACCTGTAAAGTTTAAAAGATATACTTTATAGAAATTTACTCTCTTCCTTTATGTGTTGCGTTTTTCTGATGATTTTCACACAGTCATAGAATTCATAAGATGAACTTTAAGGCAAAGTCATGTCATCGTTGATCTCTTGAGCAGCAATCCTTGAAGCACTAATAACTCAAAATGGTTACAATATTTCATTACCATGGAAATTAGAAATGATGACTGTGACTTTGATGTATGAGGTGTATGTAATCCCAGGAGTTTGGGACGTCAAGGCAGGCAGATTATCTGAGGTCAGGAGTTCGAGACCAGCCTGGCCAACATGGTGAAACCTGATCTCTACTAAAATTATGAAAATTAGCTGGGTGTGGTAGCAGGCACCTGCCATTCCCATCTACTTGGAAGGCTGAGGCAGGAGAATTTCTTAAATCCAGGAAGTGGAGGCTGCACTTAGCCAAGATTGTACCACTGCACTCCAGCCTGGGTGACATAGTGGGACTCTGTCTCAAATAAATCAATAAAAGTGTTGAAGGAAAAAAAAATACTCTGGAACACTATATCTGGTGAAAATGTCCTCCAACCATGAAGGGGAAATAAAGACTTTTCTAGACAAACAAAAACTGAGGGATTTCGTCAATACCAGACCAGTCCTACAAGAAATGCTGAAGGTAACACTTAAATCAGAAGGAAAAGGACGTTAATGAGCAATACATAATCCTCTGAAGGTACAAAACTTACTGGTAATAGTAAGTACACTGAAAAGCACAGATATTACAACACTGTAACCGTGGCATGTAACACACTCTCATCTTAAGTAGAAAGACTAAGAGATGAACCAAGCAAAGATAGTAACTGAAACTTTTTAAGACATAGAAAGTACAATAAGTTATACATGAAAACAATAAAAAGTTAAAAAACAGGGGAATGAAGTTAAGGTATAGAGTTTATATTGGTTTTCTTTTTGTTTGTTCATGCAAACAGTGTTACCAGCTTAAAATAATTGGTTTTAAGGTAGTATTCACAAGCTTCATAGTAACCTCAAGTCAAAACATGGAATGGATACACAAAAATGGGAAACAAGAAATTAAAGGATACCAGCGGATATAATCACCTCTAGTAAAAGAAGACAGGAACAAAGAAAATAAAAAAGAGAAGATAATGAAACAACCAGAAAACAAACAGCAAAATGCTAGTAATAAATACATACTTGTGAATGACAACATTGAATGTATGTGGACTAAACTCTTCAATCAGTAGACATAGAGTGGTTGAATAGATAAAAAAGCAACCATTGTTCTGTTGCTTATAAGAAATATACTTTTTCTCTAAAGACACACATAGACTGAAAATAACAAGATGGAAAAAAATAGTCTATACCAATAAAAAACAGAAAATAGCATGAGTAGCTAAAATAATAGATTTCAAGAAAAACAACTGTAAGAAACAAAAAGGTCACTATATAATGATAAAGTGGTCAATTCAGCATGAAGATAAAATAATTTTAAATATATACACACTCAACACTGGAGCAGTCAGATAAATAAAACAAATATTATTAGTATTAAAGGGAGAAATGGACCCCAATACAATAATAGCTGGAGAATTTAACACCACAATTTCAGCATTGTACATATTTTCCAAGCAGATAATCAACAGAAAACCTCAGACATATGCAGCACTATAAACAAAATTGACCTAGTAGATATTTACAGAACATTTCATGCCAATGCTGCAGAATACGCATTGTTATATTATCACATTGATAATTCTCAAGGAGAGACAATATGTCAGGTCACAAAACAAATTGTAAAACATTCAAAATAATTGAATTAATATTATGCATTTTCTCTGACCACAATGGAATAAAACTAGAAATCAATAATAAAAGGAGTTTTGGAAACTACATGAACACATGGAAATGAAACAATATCCTGAATGAACAGTGGGTCAGTAAAGAAATTTAGAAGAAAATTGTAAACTTCTTAAAACAAATGAAAATAGAAACACAACATAACAAAGCTGGGATATAGCAAAGCAGTACCAATTGGAAAGTTTATAGCTATAACTGCCTACATCAAAAAAAAGAGAGAGAGAAAGAGAGAAACACTTCAAATAAACTACCTAAAAATATGTTTTAAAGAAATAGAAAAACAAAAGCAAACCAAACCCAAATTTAGTAGAAGAAAAGGAATAAGGATCAGAGCAGAAATAAATGAATTTGAAATAAAGAAATACCAATGAGTAATGAAACAAAAAGTTGATTGCTGAAAAGATAAGCAAAATGGACAAATCTTTAGCCAGACCAAAAAAATGAAAAAAGAAGACCAAAATAATTAAAATCAGAGATGAAAAAGGAGACATTATCACTAATACCACAGAAATTTAAAGGGACGTTAGAGGCTACTACAAGCAACTATTTTCCAATAAATTGGAAAATCTAGAAGTGAATAAATTCTTAGACACATACAGTCTACCAAGATTGAACCATAGATAAATCCAATAACAAATAAGATAACAAGATTCAAGTTGTAATAAAAATCTCCCAGCAAAGAAAAGCCTGGGAACCAATGAGGTCACTGCTGAATTTTACCAAATTTGTAAAGAAGAAATAAAATCAATTCTATTCAAACTCTTCTAAAAAATAGAGTAGAAGGAATAAGTTCCAGCCTCATTATATGAGGCCAGTTACCCTGATACCAAAACCAGACAAAGGCACATTGAAAAAAGAAAACAACTATAGACCAATATAACTGAAGAATATTGTTGCAACAATTGTCAACAAAATACTAACAAGCTGAATTATGCAACACATTATAAAGATCATTCATCATAACCAAATGGGATTTATCCCAGTGATATGGTCAAGTTGTGTCCCCACTCAAATCTCATCATGAATTGTGGTTCCCATAATACCATGTGTCATGGAAGAGACTCAGTGGGAGGTAATTGAATCATGGGAGAACCTTGATGCTGTTCTCATGATAGTGAGTGAGTTCTCATGAGATATAATGGTTTTATAGGGGGCTTTTCCCCTTTTGTTTGGCACTTCTTGCTGCTGCCAGGTAAAGAAGGACATGTTTGTACCATGATCTACCACCATGATTGTAAGTTTTCTGAGGTCTCCCCAGCCCTCTACAACTATAACTCAAACCTCTTTCCTTTATGAATTATCCAGTCTCAGGTATTTCTTCATAGCAGTGTAAGAATGAACTAATACAATAAATTGATACTGCAGAGAGTGGGGTTCTGCTCTAAAGATGCCTGAAAATGTGGAAGCAACTTTGGGACAGGGTAACAGGGAGAGGTTGGAACAGTTTGGAGGGCTCATAAGAAGACAGGAAGATCTGGGAAAGTTTGAGCTTTCCTGGAGACTTGCTGAATGGCTTTGACCAAAATGCTGATAGTGATATGGGCAATGAAATCTAGGCTGAGGTGGTCTCAGATGGAGATGAGGAACTTGGTAGCAATTGAAATAAAAGTGACTTTTGTTGTGCTTTACCCTTGCCCTAGAGATCTGTAGAACTTTTAACTTAAGAGAGATGATTTAGGGTATCTGGCAGAATAAATTTCTAAGTGGCAAAGTGTTAAAGAGGAACCAGAGCATAAAAGTTTGGGAAAGTGACAGCCTGACAATGTGATAGAAAAGAAAAACCCATTTTCTGAGGAGAAATTCAAATCTGTTTCAGAAATTTGCATAAATAACGAGGAGCTGTATGTTACTTTCCAAGACAATGGAAAAAATGTTTCCAGGGCATGTCAGGGACTTTCACAGCAGCCCCTCACATCACAGGCCCAGAGGCCCAAGAGGAAAAAATGGTTTTGTGGGTCAGGCTCAATGCCCACCCTGCTGTGTGCAGTCTAGTGACTTGGTGCCCTGTGTCCCAGCTACTCCAGCCATGGCTAAAGGGGCCAAGTTCAGCTTGGGTCGTGGTTTCAGAGGATGCAAGCCCCAAGGCTTGGCAGCTTCCAAGTGGTGTTGAGCCTGCAGTTGCACACAAGTCAAGAATTGAGGTTCGGGAACCTCTGCCTAGATTTCAGAGGATGTATGGAATTGTCTGGATGTCAAGGCAGAAGTTTGCTGCAGGGTTGCAGCCCTCGTGGAGAACCTCTGCTAGGGCAGTGTGAAAGAGAACTGTGGGATTGGAGCCCCCACACAGATTCCCTACTGGGGCATTGCCTAATGGAGGTATGAGAAGAAGGCCACCTTCCTCCAGACCCCAGAATGGTAAAAACACTGATAGCTTTCACTAGGCACCTGGAAAAGCCACAGACACCCAACACCAGCCCATGAAAGCAGCCAGGAGGGTGTCTGTACTTTGCAAATCCACTGGGACAGAGCTACCCAAGACCATGGGAACTCATGTCTTGTATCAGCATGACCTGGATGTGAGACATGGAGTCAAAGGAGATTATTTTGAACTTTAAGGTTTAATGACTGTTCTATTGAATTTTGGACTTTCATTGGGCCTATTGCCTTTTTGTTTTGGCCAGTTTCTCCCATTGGAACAGGTGTATTGACTTGATGCCTTCACCTTCATTGTTTCTAGGAAGTAATTAATTTGCTTCGTATTCTACCGGCTCGTAGGTGGAAGGGACTTGTCTCAGATGAGACTTTGTACTTGGACTTTTGGGTTTATGTTGGAATGAGTTAAGACTTGGGGGACTATTGGAAAGACATGATTTTGTTTTGAAATGTGAGGACATGAGATTTGGAAGGGGCCAGTGGCAGAATAATATGGTTTGGCTGTGTTTCCACTTAAATCTCATCTTGAATTGTAGTTCCTATAATCCCCATGTGTTGTGGGAGGGACCCAGTGGGAGTTAATTCAGCCATAGGGGTGGATATTCCCAAGCTGCTGTTCTTGTGATAATGAGTGAGTTCTCATGAGATCTAATGGCTTTATAAGGGGCTTTCACCTTTTGCTTGGCACGTCTCCTTGCTGCCACCATGTAAAGAAGGATGTATTTGGTTCCCTTACTGCCATGATTGTAAGTTTCCTGAGGCCTCCTCAGCCCTGCAGAACCATGAATCAATAAAACCTTTTTCCTTTATAAGTTACCCAGTCTCAGGTATTTCATCATAGCAGCGTAAGAATGGACTAATATCCCCGGTGTTGCCAGATGGTTCAATATACACAAATTGATCAATGTGGTACATTATATCAACAGAATGAAAGAAAAAAAACACATAATAATTTCAACTGCTGCTGAAAAAGCATTTTATAAGCTTCAACATGCCTTCATAATAAAAACTCAAAATACTGCATATAGAAGAAGCATATCTCAACATGATAAAAGCCATATATGGCAGACCTATAGCTAGTATCATACTGAATGGGGAAAAAATGAAAATTCTCTCCTCTAGGACCTGGAAGAAGATAAGGGTACCCACTTTCACCACTGTTATTCAACATAATACTGGAAGTCCTAGCTAGAGCAATCAGACAAGATAATAAAATAAAGGGCATCTAAATTGGAAAGAAAGAATGTAGGGGATCAGTGAGGGTAGTGGGAAAAATTATAAAGGTAAAGTTATGGAAAATAGACACAAACTTTCTTGGAAGGCCAGGAGGTTTGCATAGCTTCAGTGAAAGATTTGACTGAAGGCAGCCTAATCCTCTTACCTTGAGTTAATCACTTAGAGTAGGTAAAAAGGAATGTAAGGGAGTTATCTAAAGAGCTTATTTACTCATGTGGTCCTAAGACTGACCTTTGATCATTCCCAGGCAGGACTGATCTCTCTGGGGGAGGGCGACCAGATTAATTACCCTCAGGTGTGTTGACTCAAAGTCTTTGTTATTAAATCCATGCTAAGTAAGTGACCTCAGAGCCAACTAGCAAGGGTGTGTGATTGTCAAAACTCTTTCTGTGAGTGGTCTGGCTCCCTGGCTCACTCTTTTACTGAATATTGGTGTCTGGGTATGTTATTCATCCATTGTACAGCCTGGGTCTGTGGGTCAGACCCTGCCAGAAGAAGTAAAATTATTCTTGTCTCTAGATGACATGATTTGATGTTGGGAAATTCTAAATGTTGCACCAAAAAGCTATTTGATAAATTCAGTAAAGTTGTAAGATACAAAATCAACGTACAAAATGTGTTGAATTTTATATGCCAACTGCAAACAATTGGAAGAAGAAATCAGGAAAATAATACTATTTATAATAGCTACAAATGAAATTAAATACCTAGGAATTAAGCAAACTAAACAAGTGAAAGATCTCTACAATGAAAACCTATAAAACATTGATTCAACAATGAAGAGAACTCCAAAAAAGAAAGATATTCTTTTGTCACAGACTAGAAGAATCAATATTGTTAAAATGTCAACACTATTCAAAGAAATATAAAGATTTAATACAATTCCTATCAAAATAAGAATGACATTCTTCACAGAAATAGAAAAACAACCCAAAATTTATAGGGAACTATAAAAGACCCCAAATAGACAAAGTTATCCTAAGCAAAAAGAGCAAAAGTGGAGGAATCACATTATCTTACTTCAAATTATACAACAGAGCTAGAGAAACAGCAATGGCATGACACTGGTGTAAAAACAGACCCAGACCCATGGAACAGAATAGAGAGCCCTAATACAAATCCATACATCTACAGTGAATTAATTTTCAACAAAGATGCCAAGAACACACATTGAGAAAAGGACAGTCTCTTCAATAAATGATACTGAAAAAACTGGAACTCTATATGCAGAAGCACAAAACTAGACCTCTATCTCTTGCCATGTACAAAAATCAAATCAAAATACATTGAAAACTAAAATCTAAAACCTCAAACTATGAAACTACTGAAAGAATAATTTGGGAAAACTCTCTGGGACATTGGACTGGGCAAAGATTTTTTGAGTATACCCCACAAGCACAGGCAAAAAAAAGCAAGTATGGATGAATGGGATCACATCTAAAGTTTCTGCACAGTGAAGGAAACAATCAACAAAGTGAAGAGACAATCCACAGAATAGAATACAATATTTGATCACTACCCATCTAACAAGGGATTAATAAATAGAATATATAGGCACCTCAAATGACTCTTTAAGATAAAAATCTAATAATCTGATTTTTTAAATTGGAAAAACGCCTGAATAGACATTTCTCAAAAGAAGACATACAAATGGCAAACAAGTATATGCAGAGCTGCTCAATATTATTTATTATCAAAGAAGTGCAAATTAAAACTACGATGAGATATCGCACCCTTGTTAAAATGGCTTTTTTCAAATACAGGCAACAACACATGCTAAGGATGTGGAGAAAGGGAATGTAAATCAGTACAAGCATTATGGAGAACAGTTTGGAGGTTCTTCAAAAAACTGAAAATAGAGCCACTATATAATCTAACAGTCTCACTGCTTGGTATATACCCAAAAGAAATCAGTATATCAAAGACGTATCTGCACTCCCATGTTTGTTGCAGCTCTGTTCCCAAAAGACAGGATTTGGAAGCAACCTGTCTTCCAAATGCATGTCCATCAACAGATGAGTGCATAAAGAAAATGTACATATACACAATGGAGTACTACTCAACCTTAAAAAAATAACAAGATCTTGTCATTTGCAAGAACATGGATGGAACTGGAAGTCATTATGTTAAGTTAAATAAGCCAGGTACAGAAAGACAAACTTCATTATCACTTATTTGTGGGAGCTAAAATTTAAAACAAGTGAACTCATGGAGAAATAGTTCACTTGTATGCCTGTCAAAATATCTTCTATAACCCATAAATACATACATCTGCTCTGTATCCACAAAATGTAGGAATTAAAAATTAAAAAATATATGAAGTCTGATAAAATAAATTTCTTCTGCAAATCAAGGGCATTCTCAGATAAAATGCATAAAATTGGCTTTTTTTTTTTTTTAAAGCAATTGCATGGCAGTCAATAATACAACAGTATAATAACTGCTAATGCGATTTGGCACCAATGGCTTGTTTTTGCTAAGGTATTGGCAGTTTTACACACCATTACCTTTGCTCCATCAGTCAACATACTGAAGAAGGCAAATGGTATCTTACTATCATAATGAAAACAGTTTTGACTTTGTAACACCCCTGAAAGATTATCAGGAGTCATATTGATCCATGGATTATTTCTTTTGGTTTAGGGGTAAGCATGTTACCCAGTTATAATCAATGAGATACAAAGGGTAGTTTACTGAAAGGCCTCTGCAAGAATTAACTACCTCTTAGGTAGATAGAACAGAAACATATCTCTTTTCTCCCAGAAGATATTTTTTGGACTTTATTCTCAGAATAGCCTCAGCCAACCTGAAACTTTGATGTTACTAAGGTCAAAGGAAAAGCTGGCATCAAGGAAATGGCAAATCAAAAAAAAAGAATAACAAGAAAAAAGAAACTGGATTTTTAAAGATGTTATTGAAATATATCTGAATGAACTAACCATAGTCCTGCCAACCACCATCTATTATTATATGAATTAGTAAATAGCCTTATTATTTAAATACATTAGAGGTGAGATTTCTGTTGTATTTAGTAAAAGACATTGTGATAGATAAGCTTCATCTTCAGTTTACCAAAAAATGAGAAAACAATAATTAAATGGCTATGAGAGCAATTCTCCCTGGGCTATTCATTATATAAAGAACTTACTCTCTCAGGAAAATCTCCATGATTAAAAGTGGGAAATTATATCAGATTGCTACTGAAGCAAGGTATACTTGATACTGGAAGACTGCTCAGACTCCTCAACTTACTTAAAACTAGAGTAAGGATTATTTCCATATTACAGGGTGGAACTGAATAGGAACAAACTAAGACATTTCGACTTAAAAAATTATTAGGTAAAAATGTAGAGAAATACAAAATTTTCACACAGAGTTACTGGATCAACAAATGTAACCAACGTATTAGATGTTTAGAAACCGGGAGTATTCATTTACCAACTTCTACCTGTATCTAAGAGACTGAGATTATGCTAGAACATGCATGTTATGAACAAAATAAAATGTCTTCTGAACAAATTAGGTAACATCTGTTATAAAGTTTCTCTGTGGAACAGCATTGATTTTAATTTGAGTAATGCACATTTCACTCACTCTAGCCTGGAGGTAAAGTACTTTAATGAAACTTGTCAAATGAATTGATGACCAACATAAGACAAGGAACAAAGCCTAAACTGTGATAATCCTTTGGTCTGCACAGGGGAAAGTTACTCAAATGCCAGTATTTACAGTAAGTGTTGAAATCATTTTAAAGAAGCACATTTGGTACCACTTAAAATGGCAAAAATACATATGTTTTCTCCCTTAAACCATGTTTTCATTGTAAGAATAACATGCACACTTGCACAGAATAAAGATAATTATGTAAAAAAAGATAAAAGATATTATGTAAAATATTCATAATCAAACTACCAAAACATAATTCTGAAACTTTTCCTATATTCTCATTTGATATTTTCCTAATGGGTTTTTTACAAAAGTCATACCATTGTATGTAAAATTTGTATTTTATCTCTTCCACATTATAGTATTTAACTCAATAAAATAAAGTTCAATTAATAAATTAAAATTCATTCAATGAATGTTGTTTAGGTTATCTAGTCACACACATCTTGCTAAATATAAAAATTGTTTTCAATTATTTACTATTGATGGTGACAGGAGGCAGCCAAATGCCTAGGCAGATAGGGGAGGGTCCCTGCTGAAATCCCACCTCCAAGCCTAAGAGTTTAAAACCTGAAAGCCAAGCTACAAGTTAAATCCTCTGACTAGACTGAGAACTTTTCTTCTTGTTTGAGCTTTTCTTTGATTGGTCCCCAGTTATCACCTATTTTATATATACCTGCCTTTTGCTAAGTGGTTTTTCAACACTGTCAGGCCCACCTTTGTATGGCATATTCACTTTAACCTTTTTTACGAACTCACAAACCAGTCAGCCCGCATTCCCCATTCTGAGTTCATAAAAGGCCCCAGACCCAGCCACACGGGGAAACTTTCCTGCCTTCCGACAGAGGGACCAACCCTGCATCCCCGCTTTGCTGAAAGCTGTTTTCATCACTCAATAAAATTATACTCTGCCCTCCTCATCCTTCAATGTTTAGCATATTCTCATTCTTCCTGGATGTGATACAAGAACACAGGAACTGCTGAACATGGGTACAAGCTATAACACAGGCAAGCTGGGGTAGGCTGGTACAGCCAGCATGGCCAAGCAAGGCCCAGGTGGGGCGTTGCTGGCCGAGAGTCCCCAGCTTGCAAAGTGAGAAGAAAAATCCTACATCACGATGACACACGATACTGAGATGAAATTCTTTGTCATAGGTTTTATATTTAATAAACATGTAAGGTTGCTATTTTACAGTTTTTAAAAATATGATTAACAGATAAAATACTATGAAAAATATTACAGTTATTTGTATATAACTTAAATGTATTTCAAATATTCTGTGTCTGTTTACACACTAAATTTATAGTATGAGTGACCATGTTATTAGTTCCTCCTCACAGTAACATCATTTTAATATTTCATAATATCAATTAGTTAATAACATAACTTTACCATCTTCTAGAATTTTCATATTAATCTAGACATCCATGTCTAATGCAAGAGAATCTGTGAGCTATTCAAGGACCTAACAAATTACAAGATGTCATCTTATTTTATTTTCATGTTATCTAAATTTTAAATAAAGAAAGGGTGCAACAAGGCCTGGGGAGGTAAATAAACTGACATATACAAACGTAAGTTTGGATCATTTTTTTTAAATCTAAAATTTTGGCTTTTTGTTCATCATACGTCTTTGCATTAATTTTTATTTTTTTAAGTATCACATTAAATATTATTTAATATTATTACTGAGTTTTTTGGCACTTCCTTAAGTTTTGTGTCTGAAGAGAATACCATGTTTGCCTCATTCTAATTATAATTATTGCCTAAACACTAGCCTGAACGTATTTTGTATAAATTTTCTCAATTTAAAGAATTTAAACATTTTCCCCCAAATGCATTAAACTTAATTTTTTAAGCTACTTTATTCCTAAGTGTAATCTTTATTTCATTGTACTTTTTGGCAGGATTGAATCATACAATACAGCCTCAGTCATGGTCATGTTGATATAAAGCACTTTATAATTTACGATGTGTAAGGGAACACAAAGCGTAGATGCTATTTATAACAATGTGACAAGGCAGACTATCTTAATTTTGAGAAATTTTTAAAAAATAAGCATCAACTAGATCACAAAACTACAAAGAATATATGTGCAAACTGTGCAGTCTAATAGAACTTTCTGCAATGGCCAAAATGTTCTATATCTATGCTGTTTGATATGGGAACAACTAGCCAAAGTGGCTATTGAACACTTGTAATAGGCAACTCAGTTTTACATTTCTTTGTGTTTTTATTAAATTTAAGCTTAAATAGCTCCATATGTCTAGTGACTACTGTAATAGATAGTAGATGTAGATCCTATGCCATGTCTTAAAGGTCCTACTATAATATAAACTGCTTATATTACTTTCATTTCATCTCAAATGTTACTTGAGCCTACAGATTATTTTCTAAACACAAGTCTGCATCTCAGAAATAGAATCACATATTTTATATCTCTTAAAAAGTAGGAGATTGAGAACATGATGTGCACTATTTCACAAACAAGTCCCATCAACCTTCTTTTCAACAAATGCTTTATGGCTTCTGAACATGTTGCAAGTTGTTTCCAGCCTTGTGCATTTTGGGGCATATTTGCCTCCGTAGGATCCTTCTTAGAAGTGACAGAGAAAGAAATTTTCTCTGTGTCAAAATGATAACCCTGAAACAGGCTAGCTGCAACAAACGAAACAACCCCAGCTCCACAAGCCACCCCTGCCCCCGCCCCAGAAAAACCCAGCAGTGTGTAATTTGCATAGAGCAAACAGTTCCCTAAAAGCCTGCCTTTGATATTCTGTCTGAGAATTTTGTATTATCAGCTCAGTGTAAACTTGATAAGCACCTGAGCTCTATGTAATCACAGGGTGAAAACTGCTGTGATCACACTAAACACCTTGTTCGTTTATATCCCAGAATATAATAGAAGAGCCCACGTGTACAAAAATGGGAGAACAGGTCTTGGGGGAAATATGAGGATTCTCTTGTCAGGCATATAATTTTATTTAACAGTGTTGACTAATGATATCAGACACTGACAGTTAATTATGTGAAGTGATTTTAAGTAGCTTAGATTGAATAATTAGTTTCCTTAAACGATAAGCAACAACATTCAAAGCTATCTCTTTTGAATGTAATTCAGAAAATTGTAACATTCTAGTAATAAGTACTATATTTAACTTACAAAGATTTTTTTCACCTTAAATTGCTGTCCTGATTTTCTATCTAGATTAAAGTTTATGTGGTAAGAAAAATGACATACTCTAGCCTCAACCCATTATCGATGTCATCAAGTCTTCTAATATTTCTCTGAATGTTAAATCATGTATTTTCCTTCTGTGTAGTTGTATAGCCCATACAATATGGATAGAGAAAAATATTTCTTTAATTTCCTCTTGTAAACCCCATACAACATTATAAAGCTTGATCTATTCTCACATGTTAGTAACAAGTGCAAGGATGAAAGAAGAAAATGGATATTTGATTCTCTAAAAGTGCATTTCTATGACCTGTGAAATTAGAAGATTAAGTTGATTACCTTTGTAGCTTAGTGTAAGATTATATATAATTTAGTAGCAAGAATATTTCAAAAGCTGAGAACACACTGTAGGCCATGGAGCCCACCTACCAATAATAGGCATTTACAAACTGCTCAGATTTTTGTTTTATACCATTTATTTCAGACAAAAGAAACTACCTTAGCTGGTGTAAGAAAAAAAAAATGGTTATAAGGTATTAATAGTTCAAAGTTATTGGTATGGCTGAGGACTCTAAACTGATCTTCCAGAAACAACTCCATTAATCAGACCACAGAACTAAAATGTTTTTGCTACTCAGAAAACTCTGAATCAAATAGGTATCAATGGTGTTGCAGGCTCCGGTAACATCTACTTCTACTTTAATCCAGAATCTACCATAACAGGAAAGAAATCACTATTAGAGTGACAAACCTAACACAACATTGCCTTTGACACAATTCATATAGGCAAATGGATATCTTGTGTCCTGTCTTCTTCCTCATTCAGATCAGAATCTGAGTGTTAACGGGTATATCTAGAGAGTAAAAGCTAGATTAGAAGTCTCTATGTTAAGAGGGAATTTAGACAATGTGATTACATAAGTTCTATGAGATCTTAGATTCTTCATTAAAGTGGGACCCTTCGATTGGGGTAATGTGAGTTTTCCAAATGTGTTCTTTTTAAATATTCTGACTATACTTGATCTTTTGCCTTTCTATACAAACTTAAGACGTAGTTTTCAAAATATGCAAAATTAACTTTCTGAGGCCTTGATAGAAATTGCCCTGACTCTATAGAAAAATTTAGAAGAATTTACATCTTAACAATGTTGAATCGTCTAATCTATGAACATGGAACATCTCTTCATTCTTTTGGGTTATGTTCAATGATTTTTTTCCAATGTTTTATAGTTTTTTGTAGGCAGAGCCTGTGCATATTTAGCTATATTTATACCTAAGTTATTTTATTTTTATGCTATTATTCATTCTTGATATATAAGAAAACAAGTGACTTTTGTATATTGACCTTTTATATTGTGACTCTGCCATACACACTTATTTTTAAAATTATTTCCAAAAGGCTTTTTTCTGTTGATCCTTAAAGATTTGCTACATAGGCAACCATGCCATCTGAAAATAAGTATATTTCACTTATTCTTTTTGACCTTATATTGTCTTCTTGTCTTATTGAACTAGGTAGGACTTGCAATAAGACGTTGAATAGGAATGGTGAGAAAAGGTGTCCTTGCCTTTTTATTGAACTTAGGAAGAAAGCATCTAATCTCTTACATTAGATATAACTTAGCTCTGGATGTTTTGTAGATGTTATTAATAAAGTTAATGTTTTTATCATGGATAGATATTGGATTTTCTGAATAATTTTCTGTATTAACTCACATGATCATATGATTTTCTCCCTTAGTGTATTTAAGTAGTGGATTACATTGAATGATTTTGAAGAAATGTTGAACCAGCCTTACATATGTAGAATAAGTTTTATTTTTTATGGTGTTTTATGCAATTATGTACTCAATTTGCTAATATTTTGTTGAAGGTTTTTGTGTTTATGTTACTGAGAAATATCGATTTGCAGTTTTTTTTTTTTTTTTTTTTTTTTTTTTTTTTTTTTTTTTTTGTTTGGTTTTTGGGGTAATGCTGGCCTCACAGAAGGAGCGG